>NC_079213.1:30685914-30952331 GCF_029633865.1 Lampris incognitus | reverse complement strand
AGATGACATCAGCATTCAGCCCTGGAGAAAACAGAATGGCTATAAAAGTAGAGAAATTAGACCCATCGGACAGAAAATACCGGCCCTTCCACCGCAAACCCCAGTCTATTCTCTTTGCTGCTGTTTCCTGCAAAAAACAAAAACAAAACTCTTTTCTGTGGGATCATTTCTGCCTCTTCTGGCGACCCCCCTCCCAACCACCACCACCATTAATACCCAGAGAGCTGACCCTCACCTTGTACATAAAAGACTAAGAGAGAGAGAGATGACTAAGACTACGTGACATCTTCAGTCTCTTCAGACTGAAGACGCATCAAGACACGCTTTTAATAAATGTTGCTGCATTCAGAAAACACTCAGATGCTTTCACAGATTTTCTAAAGGTGTCACCTAGGAAACCATTAATTTCCTCTAGCATGTACCGATCTCCACTGTGTGACTGTGAGTCTATAACAGCGACACAGAGTCACTGTCATACTCTATTTCCTCCACCTTACCCTCACCGGCAACACTCTTCATGATGCACGACTCACCCTTTCTCTCCTTTGCACCACCAGACTGACTTTGGTCAGGTCTGGCTGCTGGCCCTTTTCTGCTGCTTTCTCCTGCTGCCCGTGTTTCCTCTGCTCCTTCCCTTTCTTCTGTTGTGATGTGCAGGGCACGTCAGTTACAGTCTCACTGACTGAGTCACCTCGCTGTCCCCCTGCCTGACTATCTGCCTGCCCGCTGTATCCCTCTCCTGCCCCGGTCTCAGTCGGCGGAGCACCTGTGTTACTGCTCTCCTTGGATGGCCCGGCACCCGGCCAAGTAAGGACAAGCGTTCCCCACACTGAAAGCCTTTCCTGCTGCCTGTGCTGGCGTGCACCATGTAATGTCCCTCCCCGTATCTCACTCTGAAGGAAACCTCCAATGTCTGTGACAGACATGGACACTTTTCTCCTGAGGGATTGGCCGTGTCTCAGTTCATCACTCTTACAGCCTGACCCAACAGTCCTAAAAATGCTCGCCAGTTCCCCGACGTGCTGCACAACCAGGAGAACCGCCTCAATCGGAACAGATAGATCGGACTGAACTCACACTCCATATCGGATAGAGAGAGAAAGCGTCTCCGAGGACGCCATCTCCCTCACACCTAAAAAAGAAAACAAACAAACAAACAAACAAATAAACAAACAAACAAACTAACTAACTGGGCATCCGGGTAGCGTAGTGGTCTATTCCGTTGCCTACCAACACGGGGATCAGCAGTTCGAATCCCCGTGTTACCTCCGGCTTGGTCAGGCGTCCCTACAGTAACAATTGGCCGTGTCTGTGGGTGGGAAGCTGGATGTGGGTATGTGTCTTGGTCGCTGCACTAGCGCCTCCTCTGGTCGGTCGGGGAGCCTGTTCAGGGGGGAGGGGGAGCCTGTTCAGTTGGGGGGAGGGGGAACTGGGGGAATAGCGTGATCCTCCCACGTGCTACGTCCTCCTGGTGAAACTCCTCACTGTCAGGTGAAAGGAAGCGGCTGGCGACTCGTCGGAGGAGGCATGTGGTAGTCTGCAGCCTTCCCCGGATTGGCAGAGGGGGTAGAGCAGAGACCGTGACGGCTCGGAAGAGTGGGGCAATTGACCGGATGCAATTTGGGAGAAAAGGAGGGAGAAAAAGTATCAAAAACAAAACAAAACTACGACATACAAACACAGACTACAGCAAATGTGGCCCACGGCCAATAAACAAACCCAGTCTGAAACCATCAGCCCTGAAGACAAAACCCTACCATAAAATGGACGAATCAATCAAGCTTAGTAACAGAAGGTCGCTCTCACCAAACACACTCACTCCCACTGACTCCCAGCATGCACCGAGAGAGAGAGAGAGAGAGAGAGAGAGAGAGAGAGAGAGAGAGAGAGAGGTGAGCTTAAAATGAGCTTAAGAAAGAGAGGGGGACTGATAAATGGTGACATCTGTTAAAGCGGAGGCAAAGCATATTTCTCTAAACCAGGCGCCATATAAGTTACAAATTCAAATGTTTTCGGAAGATTTCCAGCTCCCGTCGTCAGGGCAACGCAAACACAAACAACAATATGGTCGTGATTATCTCATACTGAGGATGGATATCACAACATGACTGCCCAATGACCGTTGGGATGGGCTCCAGCATCCCCCCGACCCTGAGAGCAGGACAATCGGTTCGGATAATGGATGGATGGATTTTGAGATACTCTGTTAACCCTGTGTAGCTGGGAGCAGGGGGCAGCCGCCGTACAGCATCTGGGGACCAACTCCAGGTCTTCTCGCCATGCCTCGTTCAGGGACACAGACAGGCGTATTAACCCTAACATACATGTCTTTCTGATGATGGGGGAAATCGGAGCTGTAACAATAGGAACTATTGTTAGGAACCATTGTTTAGTTCCTTGTTTACACAGGGGTCGTTTAGGTTGTTGCACCTGGAATAACGGACCGAGCATGATGCATAACCTTACGTGCCGAAGTTATTATTAAAGTTTATAGCCCCGTGGAGTTGAAACGAGTTGTAACGTCTCATTAGTAGAAGGTAACAACACACTTTAACATGGTGGCAGCGGCGGACGACTCGGTTTGAAGTTTGGTGCGGAAAAGTTTCTAGGAGCGGGAGAGCGGTTAGTGTTCCTAAGCAACGTTCAGTATATGTTAGCATTAGCTGCTAGCGTGAGACTGCCGTGTGACATGGATGGGCTTAAACCACCGCAATCGTTATGTCTGGACTCAAGCAACCTTTCGAGGACATGGAAGGCCTGGAGGGACGAGTTTGCTCTGTATGTGGATTTAGCCATGGCTGACGCCGATGACAAACAGAAGGTGAAACTGTTCAGCTATCTTGTCGGGGAGAGCGGCAGGGAACTTATGGACACGTTACTGGGCGACACACCGAAGGATGCATGGACGTTAGATGACGTTATCGAGAAGTTTGATGATCACTGCGACCCCAGCGTTAACGAGACTGTGGAACGTTATCGTTTTTTTACAAAAAACCAGGGCACCAGTGAAAATATAGACCATTATGTGATGGAAAACTGAGACTGTTTCTTGAAAGATGCAGACAAAAGAACATCAAGCTGAACAAAGACAAATTCAAGCTGAGACAAAAGGAGACCACATATACATTGGACACCGCCTGACGGCTGATGGACTCAGGGCGGATCCAGAGAAAGTGCTTGCCGTTGAGAAGATGCCGGCACCGACTGATGTGAAAGGAGTGCAAAGGCTGCTAGGTATGGTAAATTATCTAGCCAAGTTTTGTCCCCACCTCTCAGACCAGTGCATAGTGTTGAGAGATTTGACACACAAAAATAGGGAGTGGAACTGGACAGCATAGCATGAGGAGGCTTTCCTCAAATTGAAAGAGACTATAGCAAAGGTCCCAGTACTGAAATATTACAACCCAGATGAGGAATTCACAGTGCAGTGTGACGCTTCAGACACAGGTTTAGGCGCAGCGCTCATGCAGATGGGTAAGCCAATAGCATTTGCAAGCAGAGCACTCACTCAAACAGAGCGTGCGTATGCACAAATAGAAAAGGAGTTCTTAGCAATGGTTTTAAGCATGGAAAGATTTCACCAGTACACATATGGCCGAAAAGTGACGGTGCAAAGTGATCACAAGCCGTTGGAAACAATAGTGAGAAAACCTCTACTAAGTGCACCCAAAAGGCTGCAGGGAATGATGCTGCGCATACAAAAGTATGATCTAGATGTAGTATATGTGCCAGGTAGAGACATGCTGCTAGCAGACACTCTGAGCAGAGCTTATCTTCCTGAGAGTGCACCGGATGCAGAACTAGAGACTGTCAACATGGCACAACACTTACCTATCGCAGCAGACAGGCTACATGATATACGATCTGCCACAAAAGAGGATGAAACACTGCAGCTTCTCATCAAAATGATGCAGCAAGGATGGCCTGACGATAAGTCAAAAACACCAAGGGAAATCAAGCCCTACTTCTCATTCCAAGAGGAGTTAAGCCACCAAGATGGAATAGTGTTCAGGAGTGAGCGCGCTGTCATCCCTGATGCATTGAGGAAAGACATCACTTGCCGCCTACACGCATCACATCTGGGTGTGGAAGGATGCCTACGGAGGGCTAGGGAGTGTGTCTATTGGCAGGGCATGAACGACCAAATAAAATCATATATAGCAAAGTGTGACATCTGCAGATCAATGGACATTAAACAACAAAAAGAAACACTAATGTCACATGATGTGCCAAGCAGGCCGTGGGCAAAGGTGGGCACGGATCTGTTCATGTTTGAAAACAAAGACTACCTCATAATTGTTGATTTTTTCTCAAATTTTTGGGAAATAGATTACCTGGCAGATACCAAGTCAACCACATTGATACGGAAGCTGAAAGCTCATTTTGGCCGCCAAGGTATCCCAGATATTGTAATCTCGGACAATGGCCCACAGTATTCGTCACAAGAATTCCAGAAGTTCAGTCGACTGTGGGGATTTCAACATAAAACCTCATCACCAGGTTACCCGCAAAGCAACGGCAAAGCTGAGTCAGCTGTTAAGACAGCAAAAAGACTCTTGCTCAAAGCCAAGGCTGCTGGACGGGATCCTTATCTCGCCCTTCTGGACCACCGCAACACACCATCACAGGGTACTGATACCACACCAGCACAGCGGCTGCTCAGTCGCCGTACCAAAACACTACTGCCAACAAAGGCAAGCCTGTTACAGCCGAAAGTTGTGCAGGTGAAACAGGATTTACAAAATAACCAACAACGGCAGAGGGCATACTACGACAGGTCGGCTAAAGACTTGGACACGCTTGCCCCAGGTGAATGTGTGAGAGTTCAGCCTCTCGCACCCCACACTGGCTGGAGAGTGGGCAAGGTGCTGAGGCCGGTCGATAGGAGATCCTATGAGGTCCAGCTGCACACGGGTGGTGTCATCAGGAGAAATCGCAGACACCTCAGGCATGCACCAGGGGCAATCTTCACTGACACTATGGACATGGAGATCAGCAGCCCCAGTCAGCCAGAGAGTGTTGAACCCGGACATTCAGAGAGTGTTCCTTCTCGCAGTGTCTTAGCAGGAAACAAAACCAAGGACACTGGTGACAGGGCCAACCCTGTTACCACCAGATCAGGCCACTCTGTTGTGCAGCCGCAGCGATACAAAGACTTTGTGACCTCACATAGATGAATGGATCTGTAGCACTAATGGACTTTGGGGGGGGGCATGAATGAAAAAGAAAAAAAAGTGAATCACAAATGTTGTGCAAATGTATTAAAGGTTCTAAAAAAAGAAGAAGAAACTGAAAAGAGAAAGGATGTAACAATAGGAACTATTGTTAGGAACCATTGTTTAGTTCCTTGTTTACACAGGGGTCGTTTAGGTTGTTGCACCTGGAATAACGGACCGAGCATGATGCATAACCTTACGTGCCGAAGTTATTATTAAAGTTTATAGCCCCGTGGGGTTGAAACGAGTTGTAACGTCTCATTAGTAGAAGGTAACAACACACTTTAACAGGAGCACCCGGAGAAACCCCACCGCAGACACGGGGAGAACAAGCAAACTCCACACAGAGGACGACCTGGGAGGACCCCCAAGGTTGGACAACCCCGGGGTTCGAACCCCGGACCTTCTTGCTGTGAGGTGACAGCGCTAACCACTGGGCCACCGTGGCACCAAATATGGAATAATATGGACGTTTTTAGAAACTGTTTAAATGTTTTCATTCCAGATCTGATATGAAAGAGGAAAGAGCAGTGATTAAAGTGGGCCGGAGCTACCCAGATCCCGACACCGGCACTTCCCCTCCTCCCCCAAGTCAACCGGAGCTGAGATCCGGCACTCTGTAGACAGGAGTAATTTCAACCTTTTTGTCACAGTAAAATTTAAAACAAAAAACATGATGCAGCCAATTCACAAGCATTACAAAATAAATCGCAAAAAAGTCGTTCTTCTATTTTTATACTACTTTACTTTTTCTAAAAAGTTTGAATGATATCGCGTCCTCACGTGACCCGCACCTGCCTGCTGTGTGGCTTCACCAGACTTGACATCAAAAGAGACTGGCTTCACACTCACGGGTCAGGGTCAGTTCACCGCACCAGGCAGACCAGACTCGAGAGAGCGTCAACCTGCTACCTGCACTATTATCTTGGATTGGGGGGCATAAAGAGTGAGTATCTTCAGTGTATTTCCAGTAGTTTTGTCTAGCTCTGCTGTGGTTTTCATTCAAGCAACTAACGTTAGCTAGCTAGCTAATGTAACCGGTTATTTTCTTGCCCGGTGCGGGATTCGATACGAGGTGTACTGCACCACAAGGCGACATCACTAACCGCTCGGCTAAAGGGTCGGACCCGTTAGCTAGGGACTAACGTGTTTTATTAGTAGTTTACACTTACTAGTTATCTTCCACCCGGTAACGTTGCTAGCTAGTTGCTGACGTTGCTGGCTAGTTGTTTGAATGCTGCTAGGCAAGCTAACTCGGTAGCGTCCTGTAACGTTACCGGTCGCTAGCTAGTTATGTTTGTCCAACCTTAGCTCTGTCCATGCAATATTTTCATTCAAATAACTAACTAGCTAGCAAACGTTAGCTACCGGTAGCTATTATTAGCTAACAATGCTAACGTCGGGACTACTGGACCAGTGGTCAGCTAGCCTAACGTTAGCTAGCTACCTATCACTCCCGCACTTTTGCCCACCTCTCTAATACAGAGATCCCCCACTTACCAAATCCCACTTTAACCCCTGGGAAAGAGGAGTCCATACAAGATGAAATGGAAGAAATGTATGACCAGGTGGAGGGCAGAGCAAGAGAGAGAGAGAGAGGAGCATTAGGCAGGCTACACGTCATGTTTCATAAGCCTTGTCTCCTGGCTTCTCTGCCCGGTCTTTCCCTCCCTCCTTTGCGGAGGCTCTGCTTGAAAAATGCCGCGTGGAGATGTAATCCAATTCAGCCCAGACTGCGCGAGCTCAGTGCTAAAGCCTCACTGCCATTTCCACATTCCGAGACACAGACCTAATGAACGCTGGTGACGCTTTATAACCGCAGGGCCAAGAGTCCTCCTCTTGGTCTGTACCGCTGTCTTTGTTTCTGGTCCACTTTTCTAGTTGCAAATGTGCAAGTGTTTCAAAATAAAAGACAAGAAAAACGGGATAACTGCTGAGGTTTTTGGTGTCCATTTGAGAAGCTGAATGACAACTGGCAGCTGGGTCCAATACCCGCGATTTAGACGAACTGATTCATTAGCTGACACCAGGACCCCATCTGGGGGCAGAAGCCTGGGTAAAAGGCCATTTTCTGTGTATTTTTTGCCACTCCTGAGATCATGCGGTCTCAATGATGCCATGCTTCACATGCACATTTCTGCACCACATTCCTGCACATTTCTGCACCGCATGGTCTCAGGAGGTGAAGGCAAGGCCATTAGAAAAAAGTTCATAGTATTACACAAGCTTGTGTACGTATGTATCAGACTGTGAGACCAGAAGGCGGCAGGTTGCTCCGTCATTTCTACTGAATCTGAATGTGGTTTTGGTCCTGGATGGTGGACCCAAATTATCTGACCCATGTTGAATCACAGCACTTAGCTGTGAAATTAGAGGTGACTTGCTGAAGCTGTAGTGCAACAATCTCTGTCTCCTAGCCTAGCGGTGCAACTTCTCAATTCTTCCTGTCCAGCCGACACTTCGGGTGATGTTCATATTATCAGTCATCTCAGGATGGGGGGCAGAGAATGGACCTGGGGACAGATGGAGATGAAGAGAGCCACCGTGCCGCCCTATTGAATGTTTTGTCAGAGTGATGTTATTTGGGGTGCTTTAAGTGCTTTAGGCCTCGGTACATGGAGAGCTGTTTTGTCTCCTACCCTGCTCCATGCTGCACTGTTCCAGCATGCAACCAGATGCAGAAAGAGCAGCAACATATTCCCTTATTCCCATATTCCCAACCTTCACGGAAGGTTGTCATAATCAGATCAACTCTGAACAAACTTAATTTAGCTTCTTTTGACCAAAACAACTACCGGCCTATTTCCAATTTACCAAAATCCTTGAGAGGGTAGTTGCATTTCAACTCCAGATCTGTCTTGATAATAATAATCTCTTTGAACAATTCCAATCCAATTTCGCTTCAAACATAGCACAGAAACAGCCCTGCATGGTTAAGATCACCAACGACCTACGTTGTGCAGCTGATTCTGGTCCACTCTCTATCCTCATCCTCCTTGACCCCAGCACAGCCTTTGATACTATATCCCATCAGATCCTCATGGATTATCTGGGTAGCACTGAAGTTGGGGGAACTGTGTATCAGTGGTTTGCTTCCTACCTTACAGACAGGACACATTTTGTACAGATTCAGAATTATCGGTCAGAAAGTTTCATAGTTCATCATGGGGTTCCACATGGTTCAGTATTGGGGCCACTCCTGATTATTATTTACCTCCTCCCTCTTGGCAACATCTTCCAGCACTATCGTATCCATTTCCACTGTTACGCTGATGATACACAGCTTCATGTGTTCACTAAGCCCACTTTTACTCTCCCCTCCATACCCTCACTGCTTGTCACCATAATTTACAGATTTGGATGAAAAAAAATCATCTGATATTCAACAGTAGTAAAACTGAGCTACTCCTCATTGGTGGTACAATCTAAATATGATGAAAGAGTATTATAAATAATGGAAGTGCTTCCTTTAATCAAATGATTTGACAAAAATATGGATTCCGTCGGTGAACTATTTGGAATGTTGGGGAAGGATGTAGTGGTTTGTTTTACAACGCTGCATGCTAGTATCTGAAGAAACCTGTATAGGGCAGATCAAATTTAGTCTGTAGCCGTTTAAATGGTGGGAATATAACATCAATAAAAATATCTTTGAAGGGGTGAATGACTTGCCTGTGCCACTGAGACATTGCATCAGAGAGACATGGCATACACTGGATATCTTTTTACTCCCTCGATTAAACCGACCATTAAACCCAGAGTCGTAATGCGGTGTGGTTAACATCAGGCTAACACATGGCTGCAGAATGTGAAACGCCAGTCATTTCTGTTCTGTGCTGCCGTGTTTTGGGTCTTTGTTGGACAAGTGGTTTCATGAAACGTCCATGGTGTTTACAAAACTCAAAGATTTGCTGCAGACATTACGTGGGGCTTGATAATAACAGTGAGCTGTTTCCACTGCTGGAAAGCTTTTCTCGTAATGGTAACGTTAAGATACTACAAGCAACAAGTAATAACAACAATAAACTTTATTTAAGTAGGGTTTTTCTTAAAAATGTTACTAAAGAACTTTACAAAAGAAATAAAACCAAATTTGAAGACCAAATGACAGAACACAGAAGGGGCAAAGACTGAACGAATAAGACCAAATATATAGAAATAAAAGCAAAAACAATATAAATAAATAAAAACAAACATCAAACTTTTCCAAAAGAATCAATAAAAAAAAAACATTTAAGAAGAGATTTAAAAGAAGACTTAGTGTGTCTGAGTTCAGTAGACAGTAGAGTCCATGGTGTGGGGGCTCTAACAGCCGAAGCCCAATCAGCCTTTGTGACAAACCGTGACCTGGGAATAACCAACAGGTCTCCATCTGTAGACCTTAGTGGTCAATAAATCAGAGATGTGTAAAATCAATTCGAAATCTAACAGGGAGACAGTGTTCGGAGGCGTACCTACAGACACAAATGGCCGTGTCTGTGGGTGGGAAGCCGGATGTGGGTATGTGTCCTGGTCGCTGCACTAGCGCCTCCTCTAGTTGGTCGGGCGCCTATCCGGGGGGGGGGCTGGGGGGAATAGTGTGATCCTCCCAGGCGACGTCCCCCTGGCGAAACTCGTCACTGTCAGGTGAAAAGAAGCGGCTGGCGACTCCACATGTATCGGAGGAGGTATGTGATAGTCTGCAGCCCTCCCCGGATTGGCAGAGGGGGTGGAGCAGCAACTGGGATGGCTCAGAAGAGTGGCTTAATTGGCCAAATAGCAATTGGGGAGAAAAAAATAAGGGGGGGGTCACAAAAAAGTAAAGGAAGTGAGAACTGCTCCTCTGTCACTCCCTCGTTTTCCCTCCCTTCAGGCAAGGGGGTGAAAAATACTACCGTCCATATCAAATTCGTCCTACAATCCTCCATTGCAGCTTGGAGTGACGTCAGACGAGCACAATTCCCAGTCTAAAATCCCTCTCCATCATGGACACACCAGGACTTACTCTTTACTGTATCAAATATCATCAGCCGGATTTAGACCAGGGAACCCAGATAGATAGATAGATAGATAGATAGATAGATAGATAGATAGATAGATAGATAGATAGATAGATAGATAGATAGATAGATAGATAGATAGATAGATAGATAGAAACAAAAATCTCGGTCGACCCATATTGTAGAGGTGCACACATTTATGTGTTTGTCTGGCAGTCTGGTTTTCTTTGTGCGCCTCCTCCTCCTCCATAATGTAATGCATGGAGGACAATGACTCCTTCGTGGATCAGTTGAAGGTGCTTTTTACGAGGAGCAGCCCTTTGACCAATGTTCCATTTACAGCCTATTTTAGGAAGCTGTTAGCGCCGCTTCCCATCGCCGGAGCCACGGAGTGGAATGCTGAGCCGGATATCGCCTCCCTGACACACAGGCCGCACAGAAACACGTACGCTCTCACATAAACACAGGACCCACTCTTCCTTCTCAATCAATACATCGCTGCTTTCACTTCACCACCCAGTCCCCATGGCGGGCTTACACCGGCGCTCAGGTTCTCCCCGAGGCAGGGGCAAATTATAGAAAGCCCAACAGATGTGTCACATAACACCAAATCTCTTTCTTTCTTTTTTGGCATGCACCATAGATATTCTCTCTTTTTTAAATTTTATTTGCAGGATTTACAAAACTCACAAGGTGTTGTTTTACTGAACTTGTAGTATTTTTATTTTGTTTTATATATAATTTAATTATTATTAATTTATTCCATTTTATATGTAATTATTATTATTATGTTATTATTATTAATTTGATTTCATTTAATATTTTATTTTATAATATTGGGGGAATAAAAGAGTCAGTTATGCTGTCCAAAAGCTCATAGCGGTAAACATTTGGAGTAAAAAATAGAAATTAACTCTATTTAACTGCTACGTGGCTAATTTTGGCAGCAATGACTTGACACTCTCACCAGTAGAAGGATGTCTTTAGTGTTTACAAAGCAACTGGACGAAATGACAAGCCGGCTCTCGGTCTCCTCTGAGGACTTCCTGCCACACGTGTGGGTTCACATGAAAGCACACAGGACGATTAGTTATTCAGGAACGAGTCACTGGTTTTTGTTTTCAGTGTGTGGTGTTTGCACGGATCCTGCCGTCTTTCTCCTCCCCACCCGCATTCCTTAATTCGCCTTACGTGTTGGAGGGCCGGTCCGGGACAGCAGGTCGCTCCGCAGGTTAAGGCAGAACATGACAGACGGCTCAGCGAGGTGAAGCCGGCCTCTTGTCTTCCGGAGGACTAAAGGAAACCCTCCTGTGATGTCTGTGCACACAGACTGGGAACAGAGGGCTGCATCTGTTCTTCTTATGAGAACATTAAACAACTGCAATAGAGTAAAATGGAGTCACATGGTCAATAACCATGAGTATATTTCATTTCTTCTTTTTTTTTTTAAATAAATGTATTTCTAGTTTTTCCCCTTATCCCACCCGATTAGCCAATGGCATATGGCCGGAGCTCTTGTCGAATAACGCCCCTGGCTCACGTTTCCGCAGGAAAGAGATAGTCGTAACACCAGCTTCCTTCAAACTCGTTGTCGGCTGCTCTCCCTATTTTATACGCCGAAGCCTCGCATGGATTGCATTACCCCCAGGCCGCGAAGGAGGCGTAGGGAGAACGTTTTCGGTTGCTTGGCTACAGGCGCCCGGGCGGGCCAGAGGGGTCGCTAGAGAACGACGAGTCCCCCAACAGTACACCGATCTACACCCACTATCCCTCGTGTAAGGGTGGCCTAATGAATGCCTGACCCCGTGGACGCCCCAGCCGTGACCGGTTGCGGCGAGTCTGGGATACGAACCTCCCAGCCACGTGACGAGCGGGTTGCAAGAACGACGGGTTATTCCGCTCGGCCACCAGAGCGGCCGCTATATTTCATTTCTTATACAAACTTTTACAGAAAGTGGAATAGGTTGCCCCCCCCCCCCCACACACACACACACACCCTGTTCTCCTCACCATGGGGCCGGGATGACTGGAGGATGACTGGGGGTCTTTGAATGTGAGGCGTTACCGGCGCTATTCCCAGAGCTTCAGGAGAAAGTCCTCCACTCTGAGGCTTCCCAGCTCCCCCAGCTTGGGAAGAGCGCCATCTTGATGACGGCGGCATATGTTGAGAATGTTGAGAATACACCACCTTGCTTTCATCTGCCCGCAGCCGTAAATTTAATACACCTTCGTCGGCGCTGTGCACCGCCCCTCCTTCGGCAGTGCTGCAGCCCGGCATGACGTGACCCTGCCCACACGTGCACCTGGGTGTGAAAAGAGAGATTTGGGGGAGTAAATCCTGTGTGAGGAATGGGCTCCCGTCTCCTCTTCAGCCTCAGTTCCCACAATTGAGTTAAAATGACCCAAACACTGCCGAGTAGATGCTCAAAATACCCCCCCCCCCAGGATAGGGTCCCACTATCTAGAATTCTCACAAATAAATACTGCCATATTTTACACTTCATGCACGTGTTGAAACCATCCAAGTTAGTGGTTTAATACAGTCAGTGGTTTAATACAGTCAGTGGTTTAATACAGTCAGTGATTTAATAGTCAGTGGTTTAATAGTCAGTGATTTAATACAGTCAGTGGTTTAGTAGTCAGTGATTTAATACAGTCAGTGAATTAATACAGTCAGTGGTTTAATACAGTCAGTGATTTAATATAGTCAGTGCTTTAATAGTCAGTGGTTTAATACAGTCACTGATTTAATACAGTCAGTGGTTTGATAGTCAGTGATTTAATACAGTCAGTGGTTTAATAGTCAGTGATTTAATACAGTCAGTGGTTTAATACAGTCAGTGATTTAATACAGTCAGTGGTTTAATAGTCAGTGGTTTAATACAGTCAGTGGTTTAATAGTCAGTGGTTTAATACAGTCAGTGGTTTAATACAGTCAGTGGTTTAATAGTCAGTGATTTAATACAGTCAGTGGTTTAATACAGTCAGTGATTTAATACAGTCAGTGGTTTAATAGTCAGTGGTTTAATACAGTCAGTGGTTTAATAGTCAGTGGTTTAATACAGTCAGTGGTTAATAGTCAGTGGTTTAATAGAGTCAGTGATTTAATAGTCAGTGATTTAATACAGTCAGTGGTTTAATACAGTCAGTGGTTTAATACAGTCAGTGATTTAATACAGTCAGTGGTTTAATAGTCAGTGATTTAATACAGTCGGTGGTTTAATACAGTCAGTGATTTAATATAGTCAGTGGTTTAATAGTCAGTGGTTTAATAGAGTCAGTGGTTTAATAGTCAGTGGTTTAATACAGTCAGTGGTTTAATAGTCAGTGGTTTAATACAGTCAGTGATTTAATACATCCAGTGGTTTGATACAGTTAGTGATTTAATACAGTCAGTGGTTTAATAGTCAGTGGTTTAATACAGTCAGTGGTTTAATAGTCAGTGGTTTAATAGTCAGTGGTTTGGACTGTTTTCATCTCTGACCCTCTGTCAGACCTTCAGCTTGGACGCAAGCCATGCTTTACCTTTTTTAATCTTGTTAGAATACAAAAAGTGGTAGGTTTGATGCTATCGGTGAGTTATAATGACCCCATGGGAGGAGGAGAAGGAGAGACAGAAGGAGAAGGAGAAGAAGGAGACTGTTAGCGCTGCCTCTCCCAGCATGTACTGGATATGTACGGTATATGTACTGGGTGTGTACTGTATATGTAGTGTATATGTACTGTATATGTAGTGTATATGTGTGGTATATGTACTGTATATGTAGTGTATATGTACTGGGTATGTACTGTATATGTAGTGTATATGTACTGTCTATGTAGTGTATATGTACTGTATATGTACTGTATATGTAGTGTATATGTACTGTATATGTGCGGTATATGTAGTGTATATGTACTGTATATATAGTGTATATGTAGTGTATATGTAGTGTATATGTACTGTGCATACCACATGTTCCAGACATGATGTCATTTTTCTTTTCCTTGAATAATTTTGGTTAAACAAAAATGTGCCTCAGAATCAGCATCATGTTGATTGGCCATGCAGGTTTGCACTACATGGATTTTGACTCCGGTTTCGTGGCTCTCTCGGTGAACTTGTGGCGTGGCGGTCTATTCCGTTGCCTACCAACAGGGGGATCGTCGGTTCGAATCCCCGTATAACCTCCTGGCTTGGTCGGGCGTCCCTATAGACACAATTGGCAGTGTCTGTGGATGGGAAGCCGGATGTGAGTATGCGTCCTGTTCGCTGTACTAGCGCCTCCTCTGGTCGGTCGGGGCGCCTGTTCGAGGGGGGAGGGGGAACTGGGGGAATAACATGATCCTCGCACGCGCTACGTAACCCTGGTGAAACTCCTTGCCGTCAGGTGAAAAGAAGCGGCTGGCGGCTCCACATGTATCGGAGGAGGCATGTGGTAGTCTGCAGTCCCCCCCCCCCCACCTCACGGATCGGCAGAGGGGGTGTGGACTTGTGCTGAGAGAATTGTTATGGCTCTCGGCTCGTCAGGGCCGGGCTTAGTCATCAGGGCTGGGTTTAAGTTTGGTGGCCTCCCACGTGCCCGTTGTCAATTCGTGTTGTAACCTCCCCGCACCCGCAGTAGCGGCTATTCTCCTCCAACGGTCCTTTTCTCTACGAACTCATCCCAGCCCTTGGTTCATGTTTTTCCCTTGCAAAGTTTCCCCGTGGAAGTATCCTGCCGTGTTCCCGTTTGGATTACCCGCGAGTTTTTTCCCCCTTGGACTTTCCGTTTTTTCCTTGTCGCTCATTGCCTTCCGATGTTTAACTATTTGTACGCGTAAGGAATAAAGTACGCCAGTTTTCGGCTAACCCCATCTCTGTCTGGTGTCGTGCGCTTGGGGTCTTCCACAAACCCTAACAAGAATATGGTAAACATCAACAATCAAATGTCCCCCGTCACCAGCTGCAGTTTCACAGTGTCAGAAGGCCAACCTGTCATTTTTCTCATCCTCCCTGGTGAACTAGATGTGGTTGGACTACCACATCTAGTTCACCAGGGAGGGCTTAAAGGATCAGCTGCTAACGTCTTTGTGCCGGATACCACAGGCCAGGACCCCTTCACAGGTCTTGTGGAGTCCATGCCTCGACGGGTCAGAGCTGTTTTGGCGGCACCAGGGGGACCTATATTAGGCAGGTGGTTTTAATGTTTTGGCTAATCGGTGTATATTGCAGAGGCACTGGTACACGCGCTGCTCGCAGAGCTCAGCTAAACTCGGGGACCCCCACCTCGGGCCCCCCCCCCGTTTAGTTCATCTTTTCTCTCTCTTGTCTTTGACTGTGCGCCATCAATCCCAACTGCTCATTTTTAATTTCCGTTCTTCGTAGTCAGCTTGTTCTCATCCCCCTTACACCCCCCGTTCTTTCTCTCACCTCTGCTGCACCCCCATTCATTAAAAACGTTCACTTCAGCCCCCCCTCCCCAAAACACTTATCGCAATCCACCGCTTTCCCATCTTCAGTCTTTGTCGATAAATCCATTTAAAGTGACAATCTGCGTCTCTCAGTCTCTATTCCCTCCTACTGTTAATGGGCTCCCCTCCACCCACCCCACCCCACCCCACACACACACACACACACACACAGTCGCAGACCACCACCATCTCCTCACCCCCGCCGGGTTAAGCGATGGACAATGTCTTTAAGCATGTGTAAACCCATCACCTTCCTGTCACTTAGCGCAGCTGGGTGAGGTTCTGCTGATGGCCTCACCTGTTTGATTGCTGTCATTATCACCCATTATCCGAAGCCAAGGGTTTACAAGCAACCCCAGAAAACAGGGACCCCCTCCCCGCGCCCCTGCTGTGTGTTTCGAATGGCTCGATATATCCATCAGGGAGACCAGAACACACCTCAGAAAACCGTGCACGGCAGTCAGTGTCAAAAATCTGATTGTTTGTTTTGTTGCAGTCTGGGGTTTAGTGGCGAGTATCCCCGCCTGTCACGCGGGAGACCGGGGTTCGATTCCCCGACGGGGAGCCAGGGCGGCACGGTGGCGCAGTGGTGAGCGCGGTCGCCTCACAGTCAGAAGGTTCTGGGTTGAGCCCCGGGGTAGTCCTACCTTGGGGGTCATACCGGGGTCGTTCTCTGTGTGGAGTTTGCATGTTCTCCCCATGTCTGCGTGGGTTTCCTCCGGGGGCTCCTGTTTCCTCCCACAGTCCAAAGACCTGGAGGTCAGGTGAATCAGCCGTACTAAATTGTCTCTAGGTGTGTGTGTGGCGGCCTGTCCAGGGTGTCTCCCCGCCTGCCGCCCAATGACTGCTGGGATGGGCTCCAGCGTCCTCGCGGCCCTGAGAGCAGGATAGGCGGTTTGGATAATGGATGTAGTCAGGAGCACCTACAACTAAAATCTACAACCAACAAGAATAATGTAGATTTGTTTGTACTCAAAATCTTATATGAAGGGTGTCCGGGTGTCCGGGTGGCGTGGCGGTCCATCCTGTTGCCTACCAACACGGGGATCGCCGGTTCGAATCCTCGTGTTACCTCCGGCTTGGTCGGACATCTCCACAGACACAGTTGGCCGTGTCTACTGGTAGGAAGCCGGATGTGGGTGTGTGTCCTGGTCGCTGCACTAGTGCCTCCTCTGGTCGGTCGGTCGGTCGGGGCGCCTGTTCGGGGGGGACTGGGGGGAATAGCGTGATCCTCCAACGTGCTACGCCCCCTGGCGAAACTGCTCACTGTCAGGTGAAAAGAAGCGGCTGGCGACTCCACATGTATGGGAGGAGACATGTGGTAGTCTGCAGCCCTCCCCGGATCGGCAGAGGGGGTGGAGCAGCTCCCGGGACGGGACGGAAGAGTGGGGTGATTGGCCAAGGTTGATGCTGGATCCAACGGGGTGTAGGCACAGAAGTAGGCGTGATTGGCTGTTGCGTCGGCCAATAGACAGCGCGGAACCTCGAAGCGCACTGACTTAAAACAAACGATGCGCACTGAAACATTTAGCTAGCTGGCTTACAGCTGACCTTAACATGGCCAGATCGTACTGTAAGGATAGCTAACGTTAACGCTTGCCAACAATGGAAATTCAAAAAGAGTTTTAACCCTAACCCTAACCAACAACCAATCACGTCTACTTCCGTGCCTACACCCCGTTGGATCTGGCATCAACCATTGGCCAAGTACAATTCGGAGAAAAATCCAGAAAATTAAAATCAAAATAAATCTCACATGAAAATCGACTGTGACCTCCCCAACGTCAATTTGAGAACAACAAATGGATTAGTCAGACATAAAGAAATGGTTCTGGGCTTAATTCTAAAACATCCAACCAATATTTGTTCCGGTTGTTTTGTTATAGAGCATGGTTAATGGGTACAGCGAGTGCTCAGCTAAAAGCACCGCGCCTCGTGACATCCCAAACGTCATTACAAAGAAGAAGTGAAGGCCTGTGTGCAGTGTGCAGAGAATTTCCATTTCCCAGAATGCAGTCATAAATGTGGGCGATTAGATGGACAAATCCATAATCCTGTCAATCAACTTGTGGGTTTGGAGTGTGTATGTGTGAGTTCTTTACCTTATTTCTACGAGCCACGGAATCATTCACTAAAACCATTGGCTCTGTCTCAGATGATTGATACAGTAAAGCAGCACAACTACGGTTAACTCTCTCTCTCTCTCTCTCTCTCTCCCTCCCCCCCCCTTCCAATCTCTGAATGAAGCAGTCCCCAAAGTGGCCTTTACAAGTTATTTGTCTTGATGGCACTGATTAACAATTGCATCAGCAGAAGCAGTAACGGTAGGCTGTTTGCCGGCATATGCGGGCACACAGACAGCAGGACCTCGAAAACAGAGCAAGAGGACAGTGCAAAACGGAAAGAAGGCTAGAAGAAGAAGAATAGAAGAGGAATAAATGGGAAGAAGGTCCTGGGTTCGAACCCCAGGATTGTCCAACCTTGGGGGTCATCCCAGCTCGTCCTCTGTGCGGAGTTTGCATGTTCTCCCCGTGTCTTCGGTGGGTTTTCTCCGGGTGGTCCGGTTTCCCCCCACCATCAAAAAGACATGCATGTTAGGGTACCCAATTTCCCCTCGGGGATGAATCAAGTATTCTGATTCTGATTAATACTCCTGTCTGTGCCCTTGACCGAGGCATGGCAAGACGAACTGGAGTTGGTCCCCGGGCGCTGCACACTGCTCCTAGCTACACAGCTAGGGTGGGTTCAATGCAGAGAACGAATTTCCCCACGGGGATCAATATCTCAAAATCAAATATGTCATGAGGAATGTACATTCAGCACTTGCTCAGCATGTGAATTCGGGCAGCAGAGCACAGTGCGGCTGCAGCTGTGGAGGAGGTACTGCAGCACGAGTGCGAAGAGATGCATGAAATCAGTTTGGGAGTATTGTGAAGCAGGGGTATACAGCTTAAGGCTAAAGATGGTTTGGTGTAAAAAAAACTACAAGTCGAAGGGATAGACAAATGAAAAAGCGGAATTAACATTATTATGATTCCTCAAGCGCAGTCATTTGATTTGCGACACACTTTATTTGTACTGAGGTTTCCTATGTTCCCTTACGGGATCCAGGCATATTAAGGCCTTAACAAACCAGTGCAGGTTGTAAAGAAGGACGCGCCCATTCTTCTCAATATAAAATCTACACATCTCGGGCGTCCGGGTAGCGCGCGTAGTGGGCAGTCACGTGATTCTGATGACGCGCGAGATTCAGATGGAGGGCAGGAAGTGAAAAGCAGCACGGACGAGATGGGTACAAACGCCAACAAAGCAAAGAAAAACAACTTTGGGGTGATAAAGTAAGGAAACGGTTAAGCTACATAAACATAAACCCATAAAATGACTTTACCTCTGGCGAAGGGGCCACTGCACACACGCGCATTGTCCGACTCCGCTCCTCCCGCCCGCAGACGGCGGGTCGCGAGCCGTTTTTCCGGCGTTTTCGGTCAGTTTCCTGTATTTCCGCCCCTTACGAACAACAGCTTTCGGTAAACACTCCGTAGTTCCTCGGTTTAATCGATGTGAGCAACCGGCATTTTGAGAGTTTGTGATAGATCTATTCCATTGCATACCAACACGGGGATCGCCGGTTCGACTCCCCTTGCTACTTCCGGCTTGGTTGGGCGTCCCTACAGTCACAATTGGCCGTGTCTGCGGGAAGCCGAATGTGGGTAAGTGTACTGGTCGCTGCACGAGCACCTTCTCTGGTCGGTCAGGGCGCCTGTTCGGGGGGGGCGGGACTGGGGGGGAACAGCGTGATCCTCCCACGCCCTACGTCCCCCTGGTGAAACTCCTCACTGTCAGGTGAAAAGAAGCGGCTGGCGACTCCATATGTATCCGAGAGGGGGTGGAGCAGCGACCGGGACGGCTCGGAAGAGTGGGGTAATTGGCCAGATACATTGGGGAGGGGAAAAAAATCTACACATCTCTGACAGCTGTTGGAAAAACAGCACTTTTGCTATTTGATGCACGTCGGCTGGCATTCTGTTGAGATATGACACCAGTGTATTTGTATGACTATGTGTTACTGTGTACTATTATTTTGTTTACGACTTTGTCCACAAGTGGGCGGTGTTGCGCTTGCATGCGCGGATTGATTACGTCACTGAGACGCCGTTCATTTTCCTTCTTCTCCCAAAACTACCGAATAAACGGAGGCTGCATTTTTCCCTCCAGCAGAAGTTCGGTAGTCAGTACGATTCTTTATAACGGTTTAATAATCCACTTCATCTGCGCGGAGATAGACATAAAGTATTAGTCTAGTCTTCTAACAGGTTAATGGCCCAGATAACGTTGGATTATTTAGTAGTTTGATAAAAGAAGTACACGAAGTGCGATAACCTCGGATGGCGGGATGCGCGCAGGCTAGCACGGAGTAGCAAGTTAGCAAGTGTGAAGCTAGTTAGCATCGAGAGAAGCTATCGGGAAGCTAACGGAACGCTAAGCTAAGCTAACGCTACCTAGGGAGATGGAGCGAAAGAAGAGCAGGTGGCCCACATTCAACGGACAGGCCGATGAGTATGAACTGTGGGAAGAGCGAATGCTCTGTTGCATGCATGGTGTGGGGCTGAAAACCACTATCCTTACCGAGCCCGCGGGACCTTTGACAGCGGAAGAGCAGGCCCTAGACGAGGAGCGGAACGCGGACGCCTACTGCGCATTGGCGCCTTTATTGGACAACACAAGCTTGGGTCTGATCTTCAGAGAAACGAAGAACAACGGTAGAGAGAGTCTACGGGTGTTGCGGGAACATTACATTGGTAAGGGCAGACCCCGGATTGTCACTCTGTATGTAACATTGACTGGGCTAAAGAAAGCTGATGATGAGACGATCACCGAATACATTATCCGAGCTGAACAAATCATTACGGCTCTCAAAGGGGCGGGAGAAGCACCGAGTGAGGGACTAATGATGGCCATGGTGATGAGGGGGTTACCCGAGAGATATAAGCCATTCACTCTAATGGTGACACATGGCGACAGTGAGTTGACATTGGGACAATTTAAGGCCAAATTGAGAAACTTTGAGGCGGCAGAAGATGTAGCTAATGCTACAGCATCGGACGAGACGTCCGAGAGGGTGATGAAGGCCCACGCAGCGCCTAAGAAAAAGCCAGTGAAACGCTGTGAGGGAGAAGATGATCAAACGGTGTGCTGGCGATGCGGTGACAAAGGCCATCGGAAAACGGACTGTTCACGCAGCGTGTGGTGCAGCTTCTGCCGGATCAAGGGTCACACGGACAAAGTGTGCAAGAAGAAGGACCGCGCTGATGGAGCCAGATGTGCACGCGAGCAAGGTGGCGGCGGCGGCGGTGGTCACGGAGCAGGTCGAGGTCAGGGACCGGGGAATACTGCGGAAGAAGAGAACTACATCTTCAGAGTGCAGGCTGGAGAGACCAGCTCAGCAGGACCAGGACGACGGCAACAGTTCAAACCAGGAATGACTGTGGACTGTGGGGCTTCTTCCCACATAGTCAATGATAAGAAGAAGTTCAAGAGCTTTGACAGCTCGTTCGAGCCAGAGAAACACTGCATGGAGCTGGCGGACGGTAAGCGCACCTTTGGTGTGGTGCAGGGCAGGGGAGATGCTACGGTATGTCTGCTCGACAGTGAGGGGCGACGGTGTAGAGTGACACTGCGGAACGCACTATATATTCCATCGTACCCCCAAGAGCTCTTCTCTGTGAAGTCTGCGACAGCACACGGAGCCAGTGTGTTCTTCGAAGAGGGCAGAGATGCCCTAATGTCACCGGATGGTACCAGGTTTGACATTTTTGTACAGGGGAAAATGTACTATTTGCAAACTGAATGTGTTGTTGAAAAGTGCCATGTGAGCCATGATATAGAAACTTGGCATGAGATAATGGGCCACTGCAACTATGACGATATCATAAAGCTACAAGATATCACTGATGGTATGCATATAAAGGGTAAAGTGTGTAAACCTGACAAAGAGTGTGCAGTATGCATAGAAGGGAAGTTTACCCAAAACAGGAACAGAAAATCTACAGACAAAGCCAAGACACCACTGGAGTTGGTAAACACTGATTTAGCCGGTCCTGTGGCAAACGAGTCCATTAATGGTTTCAGGTACATGCAATCATTTACAGATGTGTGCACAGGGGCAGTGTGTGTTTATTTCTTAAAAACAAAGAGTGACACAGTGCAAGCGACCGAGAAATTTCTGGCAGATGTAGCTCCCTATGGGACAGTGAAATGCATAAGGTCAGATAATGGAACTGAGTTTACAGGCAAGGACTTTCAAACCCTGTTGAGACGGAACAAAATAAGACATGAGACGTCCTGCCCATACTCTCCCCATCAAAATGGCGTTGCAGAGAGAGAAGGACGCACACTATTCGAGATGGCAAGGTGTATGCTAATAGATAGTGGTCTACCAAAGAGCCTCTGGCATTATGCCGTACAGGAGGCAGCCCACACCAGAAACAGATGCTTCAACAAGCACACAGGCACTACGCCATACACGGCAATGACAGGAAAAAAGTGCAACATGGCTAGAATGCAAAAATTCGGGACAGAATGCTATGCTTACCAGCAGGACAAGGGAAAGTTAGATTCTAGATGTGAGAGGGGGTGTTTTGTAGGACACGACAAGAACAGCCCGGCCTACCTAGTCTACTACCCTGACCAAGAGAAAGTACAGAAACACAGACTAGTTAAATTTGTACACAAGGCAACTAGTGAAAATGAGACTCAGACACCAGGTCTGCACCCAGAAGACTGGGTAAGAGAGAGAAAGTCTGTTGAGACAGCTGCAACTCAGTCTAGAGTACAGAAAAATGTACAGACTGACGGTACACAGTCAGCACCCGAGGATGATGACGAGGAGCACCCAAGGGTGACGTCACAAGCCTCAGCCAGTGGGAGGTACCCCCAAAGGGAACGCAACCCTCCGAGATACCTGATTGACTATAGTCAGGGCGACAGTGATGACAGCTCACTCATTACTATAGATTATGCATACAGGGCAGTGTGCGGTGTCCCTCTGACATTTAAAGAGGCCATGGAATCGCCAGAATCAGAAAAGTGGTCCAGGGCAATGGACGAGGAAATGGAGTCTCTAAGAGACAACAAAACATTCACCCTTACGAAATTGCCAGAGGGCAAGAAAACAGTGGGAGGAAGGTGGGTGTATTCGATAAAGACAGATATAGACGGACACGACAAGTACAAGGCTCGATTTGTAGCAAAGGGATATAGCCAGAGAGCTGGGGTGGATTATGGGGAGACATTTTCGCCGACAGCCAACCTAACAAGGGTTCGACTGCTTCTACAGAAGGCGGCTCAGTATGACTTGATTTTACATCAGATGGATGTAATGACGAAGCCCGCATCCAAGGTAAAACTGAAGACATTTGCTAAGGCAATGTTTGGTGTGTGAAATGTGAGTGGTATGGGTTATACCAAGTTTTTTTTTAATTTTTGTTCTATAAATATGAAAAGGTATACAGTAAGCTCATGATTCATAAGTGGGAGTGTTGAGATATGACACCAGTGTATTTGTATGACTATGTGTTACTGTGTACTATTATTTTGTTTACGACTTTGTCCACAAGTGGGCGGTGTTGCGCTTGCATGCGCGGATTGATTACGTCACTGAGACGCCGTTCATTTTCCTTCTTCTCCCAAAACTACCGAATAAACGGAGGCTGCATTTTTCCCTCCAGCAGAAGTTTGGTAGTCAGTACGATTCTTTATAACGGTTTAATAATCCACTTCATCTGCGCGGAGATAGACATAAAGTATTAGTCTAGTCTTCTAACACATTCCCTATTTGGTGCTGCAGCCGGCGGGACGCACGTCATCTGATTTGCCGCTCTGCGTCTATGCCGGCGTGTGCTCGGCTTTTGAGTCCAGCCTGCTTAGTTTTCTTACATGAAGTTAGAGTCTGTCGTCTTCCCAGAGTCAGCTGTAAAAGGATAAAAGGTTGAAATAGAAGCCCGTATGAAAAACAGGCGTTAGAATCAGAATCAACTTCATTGGCCAGGTGTGCCCAATTTGGCTCCAGTGCGCAGGAGCTTCTGACACCTCCAGACATTACTCACACAAAAAAGAAAAAAGGAAATAAAACAACAAACAAACAAAATGGAACGACAGGGCATTAATTTTACATTAATTAACAGAGCTTAATTCCTCGTGTGCTTAGGCACACTTGGCCAGCAATGTTATAGAAAGAGGCGGCAGGTGACGTCAGCTAGTAAGAGAAAGAAACGTTACGAAATGAACAGAGAGCCAGCTGGGTGTCGAGGCCTCGGGCTTTAATCAAGTAGGAGGCATTAATAAGCATAGCTCCTCTCTGACGCTGGAGGAGGGAAATACATTTAGACTCTTGTGATGTCTTGCGTTGATGCAGTTGGAGGACAGTAGGGGGAGCTAGAGGGCAAGATAGGATGTAAGTGACTGTAAGAGGGGAGAAGGGGTGTGACGTGGGTGGTTCACGTAAAGAAGCGTATGCTAACAGACGTGTGTCTTCGAGTGGTCCCTTAGCAACACAACACCTCCGTTTACCAATACTTGCAGATTACACCCCTGTTGGAGAGAGCGGTGCATCTCAGACCAGCCCAGCGGTTATTAAAGACCCACAAAACTACCATCAGCAGATGTTCATTCAGCCCTGTTGTCCGGTTCACACCAAAGGCCCGATGGTAGGTCCTATACCAGGACTTCTCAAAATCAATTCAACTTCTGTTGTGTCAGAATACAAACAATTCAACTGTACAGTTGAGCTACGAGGGCTTACCTTTGATTTGACGAAGCAAAACTTGTTTTCCTTCGAGAACGGAGGGTCAAAGCAGTCTTGGACATGTCCACCAGCAAAGTAGTCGTACGGCTCTAAAGACTCGTACGCCTTCATTGATTCTTTGGTAAATACACGTGGTGTGTCTATGAGGTGTGTAGTCACACCCCTCCAGCCCATGTTTGGCAACTTCCTGAGATCGCCTGACCCCTGAGCTTCAGCAAGCAGAAACGGATCGGGAAGTTTTGCTCCACTGCTTAGCGTGAGTTTCGACCCGTAATGCTTTCTGTCTTTCTTGCTTAGACCTTCAACATATTCTGAGGTGTCCATTTTCTCACATTTCTAACTTTTCTCCGTTTAACTTTAAGTTGTACACGCGTTCATCTGTGAGTTTCTACGCACGTTGTTTCCCGACCGTGTTTTGCCACACGTTCTACGCGCGCACCTTGTTTACAACGCAGCTTTTACGTCACGCGGTAAGGGTAATCAAATCGGATACACAGACGCCCCGCCCCTCTCCGACACCAAATAATTACTGGTTAAACAGCTGTCGGTCAAATGAGTTAAGCCGCTGTCAAGTTTGTTTGCAGTCGTTGCCTATGTAACGGGGGCAGTCCTATGCTGTTCTATGCTGGTCAGCCTACTGCATGCCCGTCACTCTCATCATTAGCTCTGCGTTGTGTTCTAGTTGGGTGGGGCCCCAGGTGTTGTGGGGGGCCCTCAGTCTCTCATCATCATCATCATCATCATGATCAAGGAAGGAGCGGGGACACACAGGACTCTATTTGGCCCACCTTGCCATTTATTTTGGTTTCAAACCCTTCGACAACCGTCCAGTCCTCCAGCGGGAGCGGTGTTTCTTACGGACGTGGAGGTCGAAGTTCAACCACTGCCCGGACTCCACTCGTGTGCGTTAGAAGGAGAAACCGTCCACGGGACTCCGATGTAAGAAAGGATAAACACGTATTTTATCCCACAGCTTGCAGTATCTTCTTACAGGGATACTCAAGGTTACGTTCTCCTCAACCAGCAAAACTGTCCTACCGTAAGAAACACGCGTGGCTCGGCTCGATCACTGCTTGAGACTCCTCCCACAAAACAAAAATGGCCTCTCCCGCGTTCCCTCTTCCGTGTACCCACAAGACCTCTCTCTTAAAGCGACAGTACATGTATATGACGGTCGTTGGAAACCATACATAAAAGTAAATAATGACATAAAATAAAATGTAGTAAACACAAATAACAGCACACAGACAGGATTTGGTGATATTTCATACTCAAACAAAATAAAATAAAAACATTAATTTCAACCTGGTTACATTCACCCCTCCTGAAATTCACCAACATCCTGACAGCAGGATAAAAAGAGAAAGAGGAAAGGAAAAGTCCATCACTGACTACTGGCACAAGTGAAAAGAAGGACCTAGTCCTCCAGTCAACTTAGGAGCTACCTCGGTTACGAGGTCCAGAAAATAATGAGGTTGATCAAGTCTCAGAATTCCCTTAGATCAATGTGACGCCTGATACGCCACACCATGCACTTGGCCCAAAACAACCCTGTCTGATAGACACCTAATAACTCACATTAAACTAGTTTGAATGACTCCAACCTCCATCAAGGTTCAAACCCTCACATTCCGTAGAAATGGCATCTGAGCCATAGATTCTATTAACCTGTTCACTGACCTCACCACCCTCCCTGTGCGTGTCCTAACCCGACCATCGCTCTCTACTTGTGTGCGTGAGACGGTGCGAGCTGCAACATCTGTATCGAGTGAGTGTGGTGCCCCTGTGTGCGAATCAGTGTGAGATATAACACCTACATCGAGTGAGTGTGATGCCTCTATGTGTGGTGCATGTGTGTTGTGTGGTGCGTGTGTGTTGGGTGGAGACTGAGCAGTGGCCCCCACAGGACTGACTACCAGACTAGACGGAATGAACTCTTCCGCTTCTGCCCACTCAGATCTAGGCGAGTCTCCAAGTGATGAGACTGCTAGCCCCACTGCATCCCCTGAGACCGTCAGGCCATCTGCACTGTCCTCCTCATCGGACTCTGCGCAGTCAAGCAACTGACTGGTTGTACTGGACTCCTCACCCTGATCTAACTCAGGAAGGGGCAAGAAGTTGACCTCAAACAAACGGTTCCTGTGCACCACTCTGGTG
Source organism: Lampris incognitus (assembly GCF_029633865.1). Classification (NCBI taxonomy): domain Eukaryota; kingdom Metazoa; phylum Chordata; class Actinopteri; order Lampriformes; family Lampridae; genus Lampris; species Lampris incognitus. Next base: position 30,925,743 of record NC_079213.1, on the reverse strand, counting down.
TGCCCCTCTGCATCCTGAATCTTGTAGACGTGGATATTGGGGTTGACACCGACAACCGTGTACACTCCGTTCTCCCATTTGTCAGCCAACTTTCTCTTCCCTCGCTCACTCTGGTTCGCAACCAAAACACGATCCCCGACAGACAGGACAGCGCCCTTGGCATGTCTGTTGTACTGTCGCGCCTGATGCTGCTGCTCAGCCGTGGAGTGCTTCTGAGCGATCTCCATTGCACTCCTTAGACAGGAAAGCAGAGACTGAGCATAAGAGTCATAGTCAACAACGTGAGGATCATGCAAAACCTGCCTGAACATAACATCCACCAGCAGTCTTGGGACACGCCCATACATCAGGAAGAAAGGTGCATAACCCGTGGTCTCGTGAACAGTGGCATTGTACGCGAGCGTGAGAGAATGGATCTGCTGAGGCCACTGTTGCTTCTGCTGAAGCGGAAGGGAACGGAGCATATTCCCCATCGTGCGATTAAAACGCTCTGTCCCGCCATTACCCATAGGATGGTAGGCCGTCGTGTGGGACTTCGCTACACCCGCCAACTTGAGAAGCTCTGCAATCAGGTTACTCTCAAAGTTTGTGTCCTGGTCAGAATGTATTCTCTCTGGAAACCCGTAAACACAGAATACATGATCCCAGAGTTTCTTGGCGACCTGCTTCGCTGTCTGATTGGTGCAGGGGAACGCGTGAGCAAGCTTAGTGAAGTGGTCAGTAACCACTAAGACATCGACTGACCGCTGCTTACTGTCCTCAGCGGACCAGAAATCCATACACACAAGCTGCATCGGTGCGGAAGTTTTAATGCTCTCCAGGGGCGCGCAAGCAGCTGGCTCTGGGGTCTTCCCAACCACGAATCTCCGACAGCATCTGACATATGCTCTGATATCCCTCTCCATGTCAGGCCAATAAAAACGCTGCCTTGCAAGAGAGAGAGTACGGTCCTGGCCCTGATGACCAGCGTGATCGTGGATGCCAGACAGTGCCTTGTCTTTCAGACTCAGAGGTAAAACATACTGAGACCTCCTCTGCTTGGACACTGGGTCCTTTGTCACCCTGTACAAGACACCATCATTGACTTCCAACTTCTCCCACTGTTTCAACAGCCTGAGGACCTTCTGGTCAGCACCATGCCTCTCACGTCTCGATGGCCGCTTCCGAACAGCGAAAAAGGGCAACACCTTGGAGATGCAGGGGTCCTGCTCCTGACTCAACCTGAGCTCCTCGGTGGATAACATTGGCAGTGTATCCTGACCACCCGACAGATGCTGAACGTGCTGGACCAAACTGAGTGCTGTGAATACTGATGCATCAGGCCAGTCACATTTGGCTTGACAAAAAGCCCTGACCTCAGCTGCATCACAAGCAAACCCAGATCACGCACTACTCACTGTTTGGGACTGGCAACTGAGTCTGAAAACATCCTGCACAGAGTCCCCCTCAACCCCGTCGGCTTCCTGAACAAGGGCCGGGTAGGGCTCCCTAAGTAGCCTCTGACTGACGGGCTTGGAAAAAGGGTCGCGACTCAAGGCATCCGCCACCACGTTTTTCTTCCCTAGCAGGTGTTTGAGATCGAAAGTGTAAGACGCCAACTTAGACACCCAGCGGATCTCACACGCGTCAAGCTTCGGCTTCGTTAGGAGATAAGTCAGCGGATTATTATCTGTCCAAACGGTGAAGCTTTGACCCTTCAGCCAGTGGCTGAACTTTTCACAAACACTCCACTTCAGCGCCATGAACTCCAGTCTATGAGCTGGATACTTCCGCTGTGAGGCACTGAGGGACTTGCTTGCAAAACCAACAGGTCTGGCCTTGGACTCTCCTCGGGGCACTTGAGACAGCACCGCGCCGAGTCCGTCCAAAGACGCATCGACCGACAAAATGAAAGGCACCTCAAAGTCTGGATGGGCAAGCACCACACACTCCAGTAACATCGTCTTCAACAGATCAAATGCTTCCCCACATTCCACCGTCCAGTCTGCGGAGGTAAGCTTACGGAAGCTGCCATGGGGCTTCTTATCCTTAGCTGACCTCCCCCTCCTCTTTTGTCCAGCTGTAAGGGCGAACAGGGGCTTAGCCACGGAGGAGCAGTTCGGGAGGAAATGCTGGTAGTAAAATACCATACCAAGGAAAGATTTGATCCTACGAACAGAAGGCGTGCACCCATCACCTTCCATGAGATCCTGCACTGTCATGTTGGAGATGACCTCTACTTTGGAGGGATCGACAGACACACCTCCGCCATCAACCACGTGGCCCAAAAACCGCACCCGCTTCTGCAGCAGATGACACTTCTTCGGAGCCAGTTTCAAGTTGTTCTCCCTCAACCTCTGAAACACAGTGCGGAGCCTCGACAGAGCCTCAACCTCTGACGGCGCGAAGACAAGAAGATCATCAAGATAGCACAAAAGCTTCGTGAAGTTCAGATCCCCAAAGATCCCAATCATCATTCTCATGAAGGCTGCAGGGCTATTACAAAGGCCCTGTGGCATGCGATTGTATTCATGCAACCCAAGGGGAGTCGTGAAAGCAGTGTACTTCTTGTCATCTTCATGCATTGGGATGTTGAAGAAGCCAGAGGTGAGGTCCATCGTACTAAAGAGGCAGTTACCACCCAGCGCGGCAAGACAGTCCGACTGGTGTGGCAAGGGATGAGCGTCTTTCAAGGTCCGAGCATTCAGCCATCTGAAATCAGTGCAGATCCGAAGCCCGCCATCCTTCTTCCATACCATAACCAGCGGTGAAGCGTATGCGCTCGAGGACTTCCGGATAATCCCTTTCTCCTCCATATCAGTGAGAACCTGTCTCAACTTCTGATAGTGGGCTGGGGGAACCCTCCTGTAAGGCAAGCGAAAGGGGCGCTCATCCACCAGATGGATGCGATGTGTGTATCCTGTGACCTCGCCACAGTCCAGAGAGTCCCTGGAGAAGATGTCATGGTACTCGGTGAGCAGCTGAGTGAGCTGGGACTTGCATGCCTCACTAACCTGACAGGAGCTGAGGTCAATGTCACTGAGTCCGAGCTCTGACAAACTCCTAGCCGGCTGGACAGGGGGACAGGCACTATCTGTGGCGTTGGACTCATGCCTCCCTGCAACTGATTGCAGTCCCTGGAAAACATTAAAGTCCTCAATCGCCAAGCATGGAAACACATCAGCCAACTTGCAGTTCCTTTTCAGTGTGATGGCTTTGTCAGATGGATTGACAACAGTCATGGGTACCCACCTATCACCCCAGAGCGGTGTGACAAGTCGACCTACGAGGACACTGCGTGGCATGGTCTTGGAGTCTGTCGGCTCCACAACAACAGTGCTTCCAGCTGACATAGGCACCTTAGCAGGAAGTCTGCCCCAGACTAAGTGCTCGTGCCTCGGTAAGAGTGTCACGGCCTGGGTGAGCTTAACAGTACCTATCTTCTCAGGAACTGCACCACCCCTCCAGCGCTCTACATTCATGAACATGGACAAGAACTGTTCAACGTCAGGACTAGACGGATGTTCCTGTCTGGACGCGATGTCCCAGTACTCAGTACCATTCTTGAGTACATGGGCCACATGTTTAATGACGTTTGTGCCGACTATCAGATCATCATGCTGACCGGGCACGACCAGAGTGGGTATGACAAAGGAAACACCATAAAGCTGCATGTTGAGGTCATAAAAACCATCAGGCCTAGTCTCCAGACCACCGCAGCCAATCAAGACAATGTTCTCTTCAGGCTGCTGCTTCTCAGGTAAAACACCCCCAGAGCGGAGCTTCTCTACTGCATTTTCACTGATATTGCATGACATAGAGCCAGTATCCGACATGCCATTAAGCTGCACACTCTGGTTGACAAGAACAGGAGCATAGAACAAGTCACTGAAAGCCTGAATCCTCTGTGTCGCCTGAATGACCATACGCGAACCCTGAGGTGCTTTGGCACACTTGTCTTCATACAAGTGAGCCAGGTCGGAGAAATCAGTGAGGGATACATCTACATTACCCACACCATCCCTCTCTAGGTGTGGGTTTAGTAGTTTAACGGACGAGACTGACGACCAGCTCTTCCACCAGGCTGAGAACGGAGCTGGTTGGGCGGCTGAGGGTGAGGACAGTCCCTCTTCCAATGACCAGGAGACAAACAGTTTATACATCGGTTCTCCCGGCTGCAGTGGGAAAATGTGGAGTGATCCGGAGACTTACAAACCCTGCACAACCTCTGTGGTGCGTCTGGCATCCGCCCTGCGGTGTTAGCTGGCGGTTGAGTCAGCGTCGGTGTCCGGACTGCAGCGCTAACTGGAACCTGAGTCTGCATTGTGACCAAACGGTCTAGCAAGCTCACCAAACTCCTCATATAGTCATCACCGCCAGAGACAGGTGCGGGAGACGGTGCGGGAGACGGTGTAGGAGACCTTGCACAAAATGGTATAGGAGATGGCGCATGAGCCGGGACGGGAGCCATGTCGACTACAGGGACATGAACCTGTGAATGGAACCTACGCTCTACCGCGCCTGCTTCACGTTGTCCACCTGCAGCAACACGGGACTTCCTCTCCAGCATGTGCTCATCAAGCCTTTCTTGGATCTCGCTAGCAGACCATTTCCCTGCGGACTTGAACTTAAAAACATTGGCAAGAGACTGATCTGGACAGTGTTTTATAAACATCATGCTTACCTCGTGGCTTGGCTCTTCAATACTACGGCCCTGCCACTTCAAGCATTCGTCAGCCACCTCCACTGTTTTATTAAGCCTAATCCAATACTCCATAGCGTCCTCACCTGGCTTGGGCAGCGTACTGTAAAAGTCCGCCAGGGGCATGCTCGAGTATGTGAGGTCACTAAAGTGTTGCTTCAGTACATCAAAAATAATGTGGGGGTTCGCTATGTGGTCGACAGATGTGTTGCGCAGCTTTATCCTCACCACGTCCCCTGCTTTCCCCATAAGCTTAGCTAGAATCTCATGTGACTGCTCACTAACTGGAATGGCTCGCTTCCTCAAATACAAAGTCATAAGGCTCTCCCACTCATGAACTGTAAACTTATCAGAGCTATTTGCCCCTGAAAATAGGAGGCTCCCTAGCGTCTGTCTGCATTACTACTCTAACACTAGGCACTGTCTCCGAACACTGTTCAGCAGACCTAGCACTGTCTGTGTGTGTGTTTCTAAGCATTTGTGTTTCCTGCAGCTTAGCAGTGATTGACTCTCCTATCTTCTCTGCTAACCGAGTAATGAGCATGGCTAACTCACCCACTGGCTGCTCGCTGTTACCTAGCACAGCCCCTTCGCTGATACCTGGCCTGGCCCGTTCTACGTAGCGTGTGGAGGTGAACTGAGGAGTGCCAAATGTGGTCGGGTCTCTAGGTCCTGGTGCTCTGGTGTCTGGTTCCCCGCCCTCTAAGAGCTTGCCCGAAACTCCTACCTACACCTAGCCGTAAACCCCCACCCACATCTAACTGGTACCCCCTCTCCATAGCACACTGGCAATCCAAAAGATCCTGATCAGCAATGTTACCCCCACCTACGTACGAACCACCCTCTGCCATGTTCCTACCTCTAACACTCAGATAAAATAAAAAATAAAATAAAAAAAGTGAAAAGCTCAATTCATTTAAATAATTGAATCTAGAAATCACTAAGAGATTGAAACAATCACACACAATCAACAAATTCACCAATAGATTAATCACATATGCACATATCCAGTAGTTTAGATCAATAGATTATTCACACGAGTCCTTCAATCACATCAACATTAACCTTTTTTTCCTTTGTTTTTTTCGTGTGTTTTTCTTCCTTCAGTATATACAAATGTCCTGTTCACAAGCCCAGTCCATGGTAACCACAGCTATGACTGTCCAGTGTCCACACAGCTCAACTCCAGTCCACTGTAACATGAGTGTACAGTCTGTAGAAATACCTGAGGACGTCTGGGGCTTGATGACGACAGCAGCCTCCCGCGGCGAGCAACTGATGTCACTCTCAGGATCCAGGAGGGTCACGGCACCAATGTAACGGGGGCAGTCCTATGCTGTTCTCTGCTGGTCAGCCTGCTGCATGCCCGTCACTCTCATCAGTAGCTCTGCGTTGTGTTCTAGTTGGGTGGGGCCCCAGGTGTTGTGGGGGGCCCTCAGTCTCTCATCATCATCATCATCATCATGATCAAGGAAGGAGCGGGGACACACAGGACTCTATTTGGCCCACCTTGCCATTTATTTTGGTTTCAAACCCTTCGACAACCGTCCAGTCCTCCAGCGGGAGCGGTGTTTCTTACGGACGTGGAGGTCGAAGTTCAACCACTGCCCGGACTCCACTCGTGTGCGTTAGAAGGAGAAACCGTCCACGGGACTCCGATGTAAGAAAGGATAAACACGTATTTTATCCCACAGCTTGCAGTATCTTCTTACAGGGATACTCAAGGTTACGTTCTCCTCAACCAGCAAAACTGTCCTACCGTAAGAAACACGCGTGGCTCGGCTCGATCACTGCTTGAGACTCCTCCCACAAAACAAAAATGGCCTCTCCCGCGTTCCCTCTTCCGTGTACCCACAAGACCTCTCTCTTAAAGCGACAGTACATGTATATGACGGTCGTTGGAAACCATACATAAAAGTAAATAATGACATAAAATAAAATGTAGTAAACACAAATAACAGCACACAGACAGGATTTGGTGATATTTCATACTCAAACAAAATAAAATAAAAACATTAATTTCAACCTGGTTACACCTACTACACGATGATGTCACACTCCACAAACAAACCACATGCCAGTAAACGGTCAAGGCTGCAAAATTCATCCTCAACCAACTTCCATTCTCAGAACATACTTCCTAACAATTGGTCCCCCTCCTGCATCGTAGGATGTTACTGAATGATTATAACCTTAACTTCAGCGATGCTCTCTATTATTGCTCATGTGTCCGCTTTTCATCCAATCTGGACGGGATCAATATCACTGGAAACGTCTGTGATACACGAAATAACCTTGTATTAAAAATGACACATCTAATCCGAATAGAGTTAAGGATAAGGCTTTCCCCTTCTCCTCTTCTTGTTTATGACCTGGATTGTAGGGTTGATCCTCGATCAGCACTCCTACTTGCTGTCACCTTGAATGCATCATGCAGTCGTTGCCTACTGCACATATTCACCAGCAGACTGAGAAAGTATCGTAGCAATTTCGGGGGGCAACCACAGGAGCTGCCGCGGTCGGGACGCGAACCCGTATCGCCCGCACCGCGGGAGACATCGCTAACCGCACGACTAAAGGGTCAGACCCGTCAGCCAGCGGCCAACGTGTCTACTTATCCATGCACGTTACACTACCCCCCTCCTTCGGGAAGCGCAATCCCGCGCTTAAGCATATCAGCTCCTTCACGCCTCTGGGCGCATACGCTTCCGATAGCCTTACGGTCCCACCATCCCACTTCTGACACCAATGTAGCAAATTCGGGGGACAACCACAGGAACTGCCGCGGTCGGGACGCGAACCCGTATCGCCCGCACCGCGGGAGACATCGTCATGGCCCATGAAGCGTTAAGTCTTCCCCCGGACGACACGACATACACTAAGCTGTTCCACGGAACAGGAAACATGCTGCCATACAGTAACCCGCAACGCACAGTGCTGCGCTCCATGTTGTTAGCCTTTACTTATTTACATTTCGCCCTTCCGAAAATATGGTACACCTGAAGTTTATTTTAAGCAAACTTCAAGTAAAGTTCAAGTATATGTACTAATTGAAAGTATACTTAAGTATGATTTTGTTTAGTATATCTCTGATAAGTACTAAAAAGTAAACTGAAAGTATACTCATTCATTTTTAGGTTAAAATAAGTATACTAATAGTGTACTTGAATAAATTAGCTGTGATGTTCCTGTTTGCTATATATGTACTGACAACTGCCTGTACTGACAACTGCCTGTACTGACACCTGCGTGTACTGACAACTGCGTGTACTGACAACTGCCTGTACTGACAACTGCCTGTACTGACAACTGCATGTACTGACAGCTGCCTGTACTGACAACTGCATGTACTGACAACTGCATGTACTGACAACTGCCTGTACTGACAACTGCATGTAATGACAGCTGCCTGTACTGACAACTACGACTGGACTACTTTGATACTGAAGAAAACCTTGAAACGTGGTGATTCCCAGGACACTTCTTTAATTATAAGGAAATTCTTTTTTGCCTGATTTCTAAGCAGCTGCTGCGATAACAACTTACCTCTTCACTTTAGTCTTTGACTTGCTATACGGGCCTGAACTTCTTTATTTTTATTTTTATTTTTTATTTTTTTTCCCTTTGCTTCGCACTTAAGCACTGCTGCGCTTCTTCTGAATTGTTGTAAAGTGTTTTACTTGATTTTATGCACTCTGTGTGTTCTTCTTTTTACTTTATTATTATGCAGTGGGTTTTATTTTTCATCTCATGATATGCGTTCTATGTATTCTATTTTCATCTTGTTTTTATTATTATCATCAATTGGGTTTTATTTTCTGTCTTGTTTTACAATAATTATGACGTTCTATACCTAATGATTAATTAACTATGGCATTCTATACCTAATAATTGATTATTGCATTCTATACCTAATAATTAACTATGGCATTCTATACCTAATAATTAATTATGGCATTCTATACCTAATAATTAACTATGCCATTCTATACCTAATAATTAACTATGGTATTCTATACCTAATGATTAACTATGGCATTCTATACCTAATAATTAACTATGGCATTCTATACCTAATAATTAACTATGGCATTCTATACCTAATAATTAATTATGGCATTCTATACCTAATGATTAATTAAGGCCTTCTATACCTAATGATTAATTAAGGCATTATATACCTAATGATTAATTATGGCATTCTATACCTAATGATTAATTAAGGCATTCTATACCTAATGATTAATTAAGTCCTTCTAAACCTAATGATTAATTATGGCGTTCTATACCTAATGATTAATTAAGGCATTCTATACCTAATAATTAATTAAGGCCTTCTATACCTAATGATTAATTATGGCATGCTGTACCTAATAATTATGGCATTCTGTACCTAATGATTAATTAAGGCATTCTGTACCTAATGATTAATTATGGCATTCTGTACCTAATGATTAATTAAGGCATTCTCTACCTGTTTTTCCGTCCATTCTGTGTGTATTTTCATGTGAAACACCCGGTACATGTAATTTCTTTATTGTTCAGCACTTGGAGCTACATGTCTTGTATGAAAGGCGCTACAACAATAAAGTTTATGTTTAGTACTGCTGTTATGTCGGCAACACAGACTTTTCACACCTGTGTGCGTTCGAAAATCCAGAGTCACGTGGACAAAACCAAAATACACAAAACCCTGTCACCGGGCGGAGGAGTTCCTCTGTGAACCAACGGCCATCCACTCCTGGAGAGGAGACAGGGACCACCAGGTGCTCCCCTACTGACCCACAGTGGTGACACAGCCGATGTTGAGGCATCAGCCGTGCTCCTACGACCTCGGAACTGATGATGATGATGACGATGATGATGATGATGATGATGATGATGATGATTATCCCCAGTACGTTTTGGTTTCATGTGATTACATGCTAGCAGGCATCCCTCCTTACCCACCTGATCAGCAGCCCAGCGGATTGACACCCTGCCGAGATGTTGGAGGTGTGTGCACATCTGGATGCATGATTCGACTCTTTGAGCCTCGAGACACTCATTCTTATGTTACTAGCGCCATCTTCAGGTTGAGTCGGTGGGGTGAGCAGATATTATTCAGCCATGGAACCAACCGTTGCATCACTTCCACAACAGCACGGATACACTTTCGTTAACAGATGAACATGAGAGTTTAATGGATTATATACACAACCTTGATGGCGTTCTGTTTTGCACATAAAGATTCAATTGTTTTGCACATAAGCGCTATAAAAGTTCTATTATGGATGTGACAATGGACTATGGAGGATTTACAGTGGACTCTTTACTATGGACGTTATGCTATCTATGGTTGTGGCTTTCCATGTGCTGTGTAGGCCGCAGCTCTTGTAGAGCTTCAAAATTTTAAATACAAAACGCACATGAGGAGATTGAGTTGCAGATTGCTGAAGCAATGCTTTAACTACGCAGGGAACATTCGAGAACAGCTCTGAGGGAGAAAACTGGGGCTGATAAGCCCTTAAAAGAGCCCATGTAGTGGTGTTGGTATGTGAAAAATGTTATTGTTATAATAACAATAATAATAATAATTTTATCTATATAGCACTTTTCTAAAACAATGCCAGAAACTGCTTCACAAAAAAAATAAAATCAGACAAGGAAAAACAAGAGTAGAACCAAACAAGTAACAGCAAAAATAAAAACAAACTGTTATGTCTGCACACATCGACAGTGCTGCATTTGATTTGGTGCTGTTCTATTGTGCTGGGATCGATTGGTGATGCCTGCGGGCTCTGGGTTGTTTGATCGGGTCTGCCTGTGATGCTGTGTCAGTCTAAATAAAGAATGCAAGGTAGCGGTTGTGTCGAGCGACAACGCTGTGTCCTGACGTGATTTCTAAATACAATATTGGCGACGAGGATGGCTGATATCTCTCTCCCACCACCTGCCCCTTCCTGGCATTACCTGGCGAGCCTCCGGTACCATGGACTCGCTGGCTTCATAGTTTTGAAAATTACATCATCGCCTCAGGGCTCGACGACGTGAGCCAGGCTAGGAAGACGGCTCTGTTGCTACACTGCTTGGGAGCAGAGGGTCATCGTGTGCTCGGGACTCTGGGGAACGTCACAAACTTTGACGAAGCTGTGGGACTTATGAGCACCCATTTCGCTGCTCCACAGAGTGCCCTCCTTCGGCGATTTATATTCCGTCAGCGACACCAACTGCCTGGTGAGTCTGTGCAGCAGTATGTAGCTAATTTGCGAGGGCTAGCTAGCTCATGCAAGTTTGGCGCGCTTCAGGACGAGATGGTTCGCGACCAGCTAATCGAACACACCAACAACGCAAAGGTGCGTGAGACTCTCCTGCTGGAAAAAGACGATCTGCTGCTGTCCAGAGCAATTACCATCGCACTACAGGTTGAGGGAGCAGCTGAGTGTGCTGCTATGCTAAATACACAGCAAGTGGCCACCTCCAGTCAAGCTGCCAACGACTCCTCCCTCTACTCACGGCTGCCCCTCGGGACGCAACCCAGCCAGAGCAAGGCGGGCGCCGACTCCACTGGGGACGTCTTGCAACTGCAACGACGGCGCTCTCGGCCCCGCCCTCAACAGTCCTGTGGTAACTGTGGATCTTGGTCTCATGTTTCAAGGGCTCAGAACATGCCGTAGCTGCGGTAAGCAAAATCACTTTGCCAACGTCTGTCGATCTTCCCCGGCTGGGTCAGAGGGCCACACCCCCCAGTCTTCAACTGCCGTCATTCACAAGGTGAGCTCTGGGCCAGTGTCATTCAAATCATGCACAGTCAACATTAATGATGTGTGCATCCCCCTGCTGTTGGACACCGGTGCAGGTGTGTCTCTCCTGAATGTTGATACCTACAGTCAATTTTTCGGTTCACTGCCACTGTCCGCACCCTCAGCTGTCCTCTGTGGGTATGGTGACTCCAAAATCGATCTGGTTGGCTCTCTCCAAGTGACTGTCCGCTATGGAGCCAAGCTGGTGCCCAATGCAGTTTTTCATGTGGCACGCCGTGGGGCCAACCTGATGGGCCTGGACCTGTTCTCCGCTCTGGGGTTCTCCCTCTTAGACACAAGGGGGGCAGCAATCCTGACTGTTGCCACACCTTGGCAGCAGAAGTGGCCATCGCTGTTTATGGGGCTGGGCTGCCTCTCCGCCTTCGTCCATCAACCTCTCCTCAACCCTGCTGTGAAATCTGTCATCCAACCACTGCGCCGCATCCCGTTGGCTCTCCGTGATGGGGTCTCCGCCGAGCTGCAACAACTGCTGGAAGCTGGCATCATTGAACCGGTGGACGCGTCACCTTGGGTCTCAAACCTCGTGGTGGCTAAGAAGAAGTCGGGGGGCCTGCGTGTCTGCGTCGATCTACGTGCAGTAAATAAGGCAGTGGTCCCTGATAAGTATCCACTGCCCACCTCAGAAGAACTTACTGCTCAGTTCTATGGCTCTGAGGTGTTCTCCAAGCCCGACCTCAGACAGGGGTACTTACAGGTGCCCCTCCACCCCAGCAGCCGAAACCTCACAGCCTTTGTGACACATGCGGGAGTGTTTCGCTACACCAGGATGCCTTTCGGTCTTAGCTCCGCCCCTAGCTGCTTCCAAAAAATCATGGTCTCCGTGCTGGCTGGCATACTGGGCGTGGCCATTTATCTGGACGATATAGTGGTACACGGGCCCACCAGTGAAATCCACGACAAGCGCCTCAACATGGTCTTCGCAGCCCTGTCCAAGCACAAGATAACTCTCAATGCTGAGAAATGTGTCCTCTCTGTGCCAGCCATCGAGTTCGTGGGGTTCTGGCTGTCAGCGAGCGGTGTAACTCCACTACAATCCAACGTGGACGCCATTCAGGCCATCCCTGAGCCCAGCTCGGCCGCCCAGGTCGCCTCCTTCCTGGGTATGACAAGTTACTACCTGAGGTTTCTTCCCCAGTACTCTGCGACCACAGCCCCCCTGCGCCAGCTGCTGCGTAAGGACGAGCCATGGGTGTGGTCAAAGGCATGCAGTGATGCTGTGCGTGATCTCAAGACTCAACTGACTTCACTACCAGTGTTGGCTCACTTCGACATCTCAAGCTTCACCTTTGTGACCTGTGACGCATCAGCCACAGTGATAGGGGCTGTGCTGTCTCAAACCCAGAACGGTGTGGAGAAGCCCATCGCCTTCGCCTCCCGTGCCCTCAACCTGACCGAGCAGCGGTACTCCGTGGGTGAGCGTGAGGCGTTAGCCTGTATCTGGGCTTGTGAAAGGTGGCACCTCTACCTCTATGGCCGCTCCTTCACCCTCAGGACAGATCACCAGGCCCTGACAGCGCTGCTGTCCACATCTGTGACAGGCCACAAACCGCTGAGGTTGCACCGCTGGTCTGACCGCCTCCGCCAGTACAACTTCAGCCTGCAGTTCACCCCAGGCAGAGACAATGTTGTCGCCGACCTGCTCTCTCGCTCTGTCTCCACCCCAGCTCCACAGACGGACACTGACTGTGTGGAAAAGGACATTGTCCAAATGCTACACACACCCCTTCAGGCCACTGTCTCTCTGCAGGAGCCGAGGGCAGCCTCCGAACAGGACTCTGTCCTCTCCCAGCTCCGCACCTACATCCAGAACGGCTGGCCTCACAAGGTCCCAGAGGAGCTGGCTGCATTCGCCCGAGTCAGACAGGAGCTCTCCTGCTGGAACGACACCTGCGTGGCACGTGGATTTTGCGCCGTGGTCCCAGCTGCTCTCCGTGCACGTGTTTTGAATATGGCGCATGAAGGCCACCTGGGCATTGTGAAACTGAAACAGCGCTGCCGAGACCTGGTGTGGTGGCCGGGGATAGACAGAGATATTGAGGCTCTGGTGAAGGACTGTTCTGCCTGCCTTGTGAGTGGCAAGACTGGCCACCAGGCTCCCCCACCCCTGCAACCTCTCGCCTGGCCCTCTCAGCCCTGGGAACACCTGCAGTTGGACATTTGTGGTGAGATCCATGGAGTTCCCCATGTTCGCCTACGATCTACACTCAGAATGGCCTGAACTCACCACTTCCGGCACTGTGACCTCACAGATCATCATCGACTTCCTGGACTCTCTTTTCTCTCGCTGGGGCCTCCCAAAGACCATCACCACTGACAACGGCCCTCAGCTGGTCTCTGCTGAGTTCACTGCTTATCTCGAAAGCAAGGGCATCCGTCATATACGCACTGCGTACTACCACCCCCAGGCCCATGGCGGCATTGAACGTTTTCACCAGTCACTGAAGAACGGCCTCAGAGCACACATGGCCCAAGGGTGCTCTTTCACACAGGCCATCCGTCACACTCTGCTGCACTATCGGGCCACACAGCACTCGACCACAGGCGTCTCCCCAGCCTCTCTCATGCTAGGCCGGGAACTGTGCGTGCCCCTTGACAGGCTCCGCCCCTCCACACCCCAGGCACCTCCCTCTGGGGTCAGAGCCTCAGTCACTCGTCAGCAGATGCGGATGAAGCAACGGTTTGACCAGTCAAAACGAACCAGGGTGCCAGACATCAATGTGTCAGACTGGGCCAGCGTCCGCAGGCCCCACAGGGACAATAAAATGGCTTCATACTGGTCCTCTCTTCTCCAAGTCACCCGTCAGCTGGGCCCAGCCACTTACCTCCTCAGCGATGGCACTCGGTGGCACTCCAGTCGTCTACGGAAGGAGTCAGCTCCGCCACACACAGCTGGTGACACAACCTTAGCCATTCCCTCAGCATGGCGAGACGCCCCGGGGCTTCATGCAGCTCCTACATGGGCCCCAGACATTCCTGGGCCTCAGCTTCCCCTGCCTTCTCCCTCCCCACCTCGGCCTGCCCAGCCTCAGGCCGCCCCGCGACCTGTTCGCACACGTTTACGCCCTGGCCACCTAGAGGACTTTGTGTCAACCTTTCATGTTTGAAATCCTGCCGGGGGGGGGGGGGGAATGTTATGTCTGCACACATCGACAGTGCTGCATTTGATTTGGTGCTGTTCTATTGTGCTGGGATCGATTGGTGATGCCTGCGGGCTCTGGGTTGTTTGATCGGGTCTGCCTGTGATGCTGTGTCAGTCTAAATAAAGAATGCAAGGTAGCGGTTGTATCGAGCGACAGCGCCCTGTCCTGACGTGATTTCTAAATACAATACAAACACCAAGCATTTGTAAAAGCTTTCATAAAAAGAAAGGTTTTAAGACCCAGCAATTATGGTCGGGTCTTAGAAGCTATTGGTCACCAATGATAGTTTACTGACAATGGTAAAAAAAAGAAGAAAAAAAGAAAAGAAACTAAACTGATTTGGCATGTCTGCCGAGCAGGAAGGCCACTTGCAAAGGACATCCTGCAGGCCTGGTAAGAGGGACTATGAAGAGAGGGAGACCGGGGGAGACATGGGGGAACAACATGGGGAATGGCTACAGGTGAGCGTCGTGGGGGCGGGGAGAGGAGCTGTGATGGATAGGGAACGGTGGACGAGACTTGCTGAGGCATCAGCTGTGCTCCTCCGACCTCCATAGGTTACGGAACTGATGATGATGATGTAATGATGATTATAGTAGAATAAACTGAGCACACCACAATATAGACTACTGATGTAGTAAACGGTGTCTTTGTGACCACATGCACAACTTGCATTTACCCAGCCAGGTAGCACAGAGGTCAGAAACCAGTCTTTGGGGATATATTAAGATTAATAAAATGAACATTTCCTTTGAATTATGACTGATAACACTCAGCACCATAACTGAAAACCAACTTTTTTTTCCCTAGGGGACAGATACATTTTCTTTTGCTGGAAAGGATTTTTTTTCCAATTCCTTCTTGAATCTAGGACACCTTCATGAATTTTACAGAGACGCGGCAAAGTGCAGCAAGAGGGAAAACACGGTTCCCAGCTGACTCGTCAGTTTCAAAATGCATTGAAAATGCGCAGTGCAAGTCCAAAAATGTAACAGGTAGAAATGGACAAGACCAAATCACGACTCAGAGAGAGAGGGGGGGGGAGAGGGAGAGAGAGAGAGAGAGAGAGGGAGGGAGAGAGAGAGAGAGAGAGAGAGAGACAGAGGGAGGGAGGGAGGGAGAGAGAGAGAGAGGCTGCAAACATGAGGAGAGAGAGAAATGGGAGGAGCAACAGCGCAAGTGAACGAGGGAAATAAGGAAAGATGCGTTACAAAACTTTGGAGATGAAATGTGAAGTAAAAAGATTCCCACAAACCAATAGAACCAGGAAACGGGGACGAGTCAATAAAAGCTTAAACGTAACTTGTTGACCCTTCTGAAACACAGAGGCACAAACCTGTGGCAGGACCTCGGTGAAGGGGTCCCTGGTTGGTCCTTACAGAGATGATCTTGCTTATGGTTGCAATGAACCTCCACCCTCGCCCCTCCTCTCTCGCCCCTCCTCTCTCGCTCTCTCGCTTCTCGTTACATGTATAGTTGAAAGAAGTGGAGGGTGATACGGTTTTCCTGGCCGCAGAGCATCCACACGAGGCTGCTAGTATAACCCATGACACTTGTACTGCCTAGGAGCGCTTATCTCCCGCATAGACACGAGAGGGTTCTGGGTATTTTGGCGTGCCTAATGTGAGAATACGCTTTCTTTGCCAAGGTATTTACTTTATTTAGAGATGGAAATTGGTTCATGACCTGCCAACACTGATACGGAATCCCATCGTTGACAGAAGGCGCTTAAGGTTGTTTATACTGGTTTCAATCGATTCAGGTGTTGTTGTACCAGGGGCACGTAACCGTCCCTCGCAGCTCATCCGACAAAAATTTCTTAAAAGTGGCCTTGTTTGCAGACATTAGAGCGGGACCCCCCCCCCTCCCCCCGGTAGTGGCAGGTGGCTGTGTAGCATCTGAGACCCAAGAGTATGCCTAACTTTCCCCAACGTACCAATGCAAATCTGCTACACACGCACCTTACATTATAAAACATGACGTCATACTGTAGCGATCGGGGGAGGGGGGGTCCCTCTGACTGTCGGCGGTTCTGCGCTGGGGGAGCGCAATGGCTGATGGAACTGTTAATGTTCAGATTTGAAATTGTCACGGCAAGAGCAGGAGAGGACCCACATGCAGACAGCAAGGACAGGCTGGGCTCGAACAAAGCTTTAATAACACAAACACTTACAAACAGCAGGAACAGACGGCAGGTACTGACAGCAGGAACAGACGGCAGGTACCGACAGCAGGAAAGCTCACACAATGACGTGGCGATCTGGCGACCAACGGCCTCTGTGAGGGTCTCTGTGAGGGTCTCTGCGAGGGTCTCTGTGAGGGTCTCTGTGAGCCAATCGGAGAAAGGGGAGTGAGATCGGGCGCAGGTACCACACAACCAATGGGAGACGGGAACAGGTGCGTGAAGCCGGGCAATCGGGGTCCCTCAGGCACACGGGCGCGGGTGAACTGAAACACCAATGAGGGGATGGGCGAGCCCCGATGACCCAGTTCACACACCCACGACAAAAAAAATGGTGTTGTAATGATGTGGTGTTCATGTTGTGGTTATTGTTTTGTTGCTGTTTTGGGGGTTCGACTCGGACTAAGTAGGAGACCGTTTACTGACTAACTGACTGTAGGACCGTGACTGGGACGGATGACGTCACTTGGGACATGGAGGGTGGGGTGTGGGGGGGACTCGTTTCGTTGTTGTCAGTTCTGGTCCGTTCTGGCCGGTGTGAATGAAAGAGCACTTCCGGGTCGTGCGGTGTACGGGGCACGGGAAAGACATTTCTGCCTCTCGACTCAAAAGACCCGGATGGTGTGGTGCAGCTGAGATGGTGTGGTGCAGGTGAGATGTTGGTGGCTGCAGGAGTCAGCACCTTTCAGGCTCTTCTAAGAGATCTCATGTATAAATGTATTTGCCGGCTCAGGGACTCTGATAATGTCACCATCAAGAGTTTAACTGATATAAGATTCAGTACCACACGCTGCCAGTCCCGGCAGGGGCACCACTGGTATAGCTGCCCCCTTATAACCCACTGACTGGTTCCATGTATGCTATTCTATTGGGTTTACTTGGGCTGTCTTTTACCTATTGGTCTTTGTCTGTTATGGACCCTGAGTCTGCAATAAAGTTTGGAACTGAGTTGCATTTTCCGCGCCATCTCGCCACAATACCTTCAGTTTTAGTTGGCAGCCCCCTTGTGTAACCAGGTTAAAATTAATGTTTTTATTTTATTTTGAGTATTGGATTAATAAGACAGTGGAGGTGGCTGACGAATGCTTGAAGCGGCAAGGCCGTAGTATTGAAGAGCCAAACCACGAGGTAAGCATGATGTTTATCAAACACTGTCCAGATCAGTCTCTTGCCAATGTTTTTAAGTTCAAGTACGCAGGGAAATGGTCTGCTAGCGAGATCCAAGAAAGGCTTGATGAGCACATGCTGGAGAGGAAGTCCCGTGTTGCTGCAGGTGGACAACGTGAAGCAGGCGCGGTAGAGCGTAGGTTCCATTCACAGGTTCATGTCCCTGTAGTCGACGTGGCTCCTGACTTGAACACGACCGTGCCAGTGGTGCCATCTCCCGTCCCGGCTCATGCGTCATCTCCTACACCATTTTGTACAAGGTCTCCTACACCGTCTCCTGCACCTGTCTCTGGTGGTGATGACTATATGAGGAGTTTGGTGAGCTTGCTAGACCGTTTGGTCACAATGCAGACTCAGGTTCCAGTTAGCGCTGCAGTCCGGACCCCGACGCAGACTCAACCGCCAGCTAGCGCCGCAGGGCAGGTGCCAGACGCACCGCAGCGGTTGTGCAGGGTTTGTAAGTCTCCGGATCACTCCACATTTTCCCACTGCAGCCGGGAGAACCGATGTATAAACTGTTTGTCTCCTGGTCATTGGAAGAGGGACTGTCCCCATCCTTAGCCGCCCAACCAGCTCCGTTCTCAGCCTGGTGGAAGAGCTGGTCATCAGTCTCGTCCGTTAAACTACTAAACCCACACCTAGAGAGGGATGGTGTGGGTAAAGTAGATGTATCCCTCACTGATGTCTCCGACCTGGCTCACTTGTATGAAGACAAGTGTGCCAAAGCACCTCAGGGTTCGCGTATGGTCATTCAGGCAACACAGAGGATTCAGGCTTTCAGTGACTTGTTCTATGCTCCTGTTCTTGTCAACCAGAGTGTGCAGCTTAATGGCATGTTGGATACTGGCTCTATGTCATGCAGTATCAGTGAAAATGCAGTAGAGAAGCTCCGCTCTGGGGGTGTTTTACCTGAGAAGCAGCAGCCTGAAGAGAACATTGTCTTGATTGGCTGCGGTGGTCTGGAGACTAGGCCTGATGGTTTTTATGACCTCAACATGCAGCTTTATGGTGTTTCCTTTGTCATACCCACTCTGGTCGTGCCCGGTCAGCATGCTGATCTGATAGTCGGCACAAACGTCATTAAACATGTGGCCCATGTACTCAAGAGTGGTACTGAGTACTGGGACATCGCGTCCAGACAGGAACATCTGTCTAGTCCTGACGTTGAACAGTTCCTGTCCATGTTCACGAATGTAGAACGCTGGAGGGGTGGTGCAGTTCCTGAGAAGATAGGTACTGTTAAGCTCACCCAGGCCGTGACACTCTTACCGAGGCACGAGCACTTAGTCTGGGGCAGACTTCCTGCTAAGGTGCCTATGTCAGCTGGAAGCACTGTTGTTGTGGAGCCGACAGACTCCAAGGCCATGCCATGCGGTGTCCTCGTAGGTCGACTTGTCACACCGCTCTGGGGTGATAGGTGGGTACCCATGACTGTTGTCAATCCGTCTGACAAAGCCATCACGCTGAAAAGGAACTGCAAGTTGGCTGATGTGTTTCCATGCTTGGCGATTGAGGACTTTAATGTTTTCCAGGGACTGCAATCAGTTACGGGGAGGCATGAGTCCAACGCCCCAGGTAGCGCCTGTCCCCCTGTCCAGCCAGCTAGGAGTTTGTCAGAGCTCGGACTCAGTGACATTGACCTCAGCTCCTGTCAGGTTAGTGAGGCATGCAAGTCCCAGCTCACTCAGCTGCTCACCGAGTACCATGACATCTTCTCCAGGGACTCTCTGGACTGTGGCGAGGTCACAGGATACACACATCGCATCCATCTGGTGGATGAGCGCCCCTTTCGCTTGCCCTACAGGAGGGTTCCCCCAGCCCACTATCAGAAGTTGAGACAGGTTCTCACTGATATGGAGGAGAAAGGGATTATCCGGAAGTCCTCGAGCGCATACGCTTCACCGCTGGTTATGGTATGGAAGAAGGATGGCGGGCTTCGGATCTGCACTGATTTCAGATGGCTGAATGCTCGGACCTTGAAAGACGCTCATCCCTTGCCACACCAGTCGGTTTTTGGGCCACGTGGTTGATGGCGGAGGTGTGTCTGTGGATCCCTCCAAAGTAGATGTAGCCCGTGGAATTAGATACCACACAGGACACAATTACTTCCGGGGTTCTTGTAGCTTTAATTTTATTGTTTGAACCTTCGAATGCAGATCGTTTTACTGAGTGCATAAATTTCTGTGTCTTTCGAGCAAACAGCTCATAAATGTTCACAGATGTGGCAAGTTTAACAGAAAAGATTTTAAAAGGGGAATAAATACAACATACAACATACGGTGCAAAATACGGCAGTGGACTATGTATGTTAAACAGGGTTTAACAAAGACATGTGGAACTTCCTGAAGATCGCGCAACTTCTCACTCTGTCAGTTACCTTTAAACAGAATTAAAATGCATATAAAACCTTTACATTCCAAATACAATGGCATGGTGTGGCTTTATTCACGCCAACATTAACTTGTCATGCCTGCAATGGCGAACAGTGGTCGACGGCTCGCGCCCAAAATCACCGAACATCAACTCCAGTAGCGTCTAAATCAAACCATCTTGTCAAATTACCGACATACAATATTGTTTGGAATAATGTTACAGGTATATTTCACAAGATATTTACCCTTACTTACTGCGGAGTCAGAGCACCGTCACACCGCAATCTTCAGGTGCTCCACACAAGAAAAAAAGAAAGAATACCCAAGATGCACTTGGATAACTTGCACGGAGTTACAATAAAAGTCCGCAACACTGCCACTTACTGGTCAAAACATGCAATGACAACCAAAACTATAAAAATACACTCACAATCTGCTTCACAATTTAACTACATCAAATTACATTTTACATGGCTTGACAGTGTAACAATTACATATATTAACAGTTAAACTATACTAAATTTAAGTGGAAAATCATTTAACATATTTAACAGATTTACCACCTGGCTACATACTCCCCTGCAAATATAGTCAACGTCCTCGGTGACTACGAAACATGAACTGACTCAAATACTCCCTGCAAGGCCTTTTCAAAGAGAGCAGCACCCAGGCTTGTCAAAACCTTAGAGACCAAGTCTGTGCTGACTGAGACAGCATTACAGGCTGACTTTGGCAGATGAAATGGGTTTGAATGAGATCCAGCCATTTCCCGCTTGCTTTTCCTAATGGCAGGTTTAGGTGCATAGGTTCTACGTCCTGCTCCACCAGCATCATCTGTTAGTGCGGGCCTGTCCCTGTTTTCAATAATGGGCAAGTCACTGTCGCTAACGTCTGGATGCACATCATTAACACATTCTGTTTCTGTGCCACAATTTCTCATATCTGAATAACCTTCCTCAGGTCCTTCACCGTCACTCTCATCTGTGGGTGCTGTCACATGTAAACTAACACTTTCTGCTGCAAGAGGCAGGTTAGGTACTTGCACAAGCCGGCGAGGGATGACTTCCTCAACAATAACAAAATCAGCCTCAGGTGACTCAGGCTCATCCTCAGCTACAGGCTGTGTAGTGGTCTGTAACCTAGTTCTAGTTCTTGGTTTGGGAACTGGTTTTGCACAAGGTCGCAACTCTGACCTATGAACTCTTTTAATGGGACCTCCCTCAAAAGGTTCAACAGTGTGTGTGGTACCCTGGATGTCAACTACCTTGTAGACTGTTGAGGTCCATGTGTCCTGAATCTTATGTCTACCTGGGGGTCTGTGACGTAGGAAAACCAACTGACCAATGTCCACAGGAGGACAATACACCTTCTCATTTTGCAGTGAGATCCTCTCAGCTGCCTTCTGCTCTGAGTACTCTCTGGCTCTCTCGTGTGCCTGTCGGAGTCTCTCCTGATGAACAGACAACCAATCCTGTTTCCTGTCTGACACACACTCACGCCCTAATAAAGCATCTACTGGGAGATGTGGCTGTACCCCGAAAAGCAAATAATAAGGCGAGT
Source organism: Lampris incognitus (assembly GCF_029633865.1). Taxonomy (NCBI): domain Eukaryota; kingdom Metazoa; phylum Chordata; class Actinopteri; order Lampriformes; family Lampridae; genus Lampris; species Lampris incognitus. Next base: position 30,903,838 of record NC_079213.1, on the reverse strand, counting down.
ACCCTGTGGTTGAATGAGGAGTGACATTATAGGCATATACTACTTCAGACAGATGCTCTGGCCAACGCTTTTTTTTCTCTGGTGGGAGTGTCCTTAACAAGTCATGGAGTGTGCGATTGTATCTTTCACACTGACCGTTTCCCTGTGGCCTGTAGGGAGTTGTCCGTGTCTTTTTAACCCCATAGAGTTTGCACAGCTCTGCTATAATTTCACTCTCGAAATTTCGACCTTGGTCTGAGTGCAGTCTCTCTGGGACCCCATATTTCATGAACCACTCCCTGAGCAAAACTTCAGCTGTAGTGTCAGCCTTCTGGTCTTTGGTAGCATACGCTTGTGTGAACTTTGTAAACACATCGGTCACAACAAGGACATTTTCACGGCCATCTGAAGCTGCCTCCAACACTGTAAAATCAACAGCCACCACTTCTAGAGGTCGGGAGGCCAGGAATGCCTGAACTGGAGCATGGATTTTTGGCTGAGGCATCTTGGTCAAAATGCACCGCTCGCAGTTTTTAACCCAGCTTTCAACATCCTCGCATAGCCCTACCCAAAAACACCTCCCTCTTAGCAAGTTTACAGTGCGCTCTATGCCCTGATGTCCCATGTTGTTATGTACATTTTCTAGAACTTGGTCCCTCAAACAACTAGGCACGAGTAACTGCCACACTTCTCCATGACGTGGGTCTGTGATAACCCTGTACAACAACCCTTCTCGTTGTTGTATGCATCTCCATTGTTTCAACAATCTTTTCACTTGACTAGACAGGGCTGCTCTCTCTCTGGGACATGGCCTCCTCCCCCGATCCCAAAATGCCCTAAACTCTTTTAGGGTGGGGTCACCGGCCTGAAAACCTACCAGCTCCTCTCTGGTATAACCTGGCAGTGTGGAGGTGTTGCCCTGTTTAGTACCTGTCTCACCAGACCTCGACTCCCCAGCACGGATCTGTCTCACTTTGTAACACTCCAGACCTCTAGAGACAAGACCAGGATCCAGAACTGTTCCTCGCTCAATCAGGTTGCACACAGTGATACAGTCGTCAAAATCCGAGTCAGGGTCTGTTTCAGGCTCCCCTGCAAACTCCTGCCTAGAGAGAGCATCTGCGGCGGCATTACTGCAACCAGGACGGTACTTAACCTCGAAATCAAAAACAGACAGTTGCGCTACCCACTTCTGCTCTATAGCACCTAACTTGGCTGTCTTGAGGTGGCAGAGGGGATTGTTATCAGTCAGGACAACAAACTTTGAACCAAGCAAGTAACCCCTGAATTTTTCAGCAACTGCCCATTTTAAGGCAAGCAACTCCAACTTCATGCTACTATAATTTCGGTCATTCTTCTCAGCCTGGCGTAGTCTGCGGCTAGCATATGCTAGGACACGTCTGGTGTCACCCTGCTGCTGACACAATACAGCGCCTAATTCATGCTGACTAGCATCTGTCTCAACTACAAATGGTTGTGTGAAATCGGCAAAACCCAAAATGGGAGCAGAGGTAAGTTTTTCCTTTAACTGCTCAAAGGAAGAGTCACACTCTGGTGTCCACATATTACAACACTGGTGACCTACTTTCCCTGTTTTTTTCACACCTGAACATTTGTTGACTAGGTCATGCAGTGGCCCGGCAATCTGTGAGAAGCCTCGAATGAATCTCCTGTAGTAACTACAGAAACCCAAGAACGACTGCAGCTCTTTGGCAGTGGTTGGGACCTTCCAGTTCTTAACAGCAGAGACCTTGGAGGGGTCAGTTCCTATACCTTCTGCTGACACCTGATGACCCAAAAACTTTACTGACTGTTGTAGAAAAGCACACTTCTGCAACTTCACCTTAAGGCCCGTCTCTGCCAGTCTCTTAAACACAGTCTCAAGTCTCTCCAAATGCTGCTCAAATGTCTCTGAAAAAACCAAGATGTCATCTAGGTAGACCAGGAGTATCTGAAAAATGAGATCATTCATAGTAACTTGCATAAGTCTCTGAAATGTAGCTGGACCGTTACAAACACCAAAAGGCATTCTCACGTACTCATACAGACCAAACGGTGTAGTAAATGCAGTCTTAGTCCGATCTCTCTCATGCATAGCTACCTGGTGGTATCCGCTCGCCAGATCTATGGTCGAAAAGAACTTTGCCCCTCTCAGCGCATCAAAACTCTCATCAATTCTCGGGAGCGGGAATGCATCACGTCTTGTCTTTGAGTTGAGTTTCCTGTAATCGACACATAGCCTCAGACTACCATCTGCCTTTCTCACTAGTACTATGGGCGAAGCATAAGCACTAGAGCTTTCTTGAATGACCCCTTTTTTAAGCAGCTTGCCAATATGTTCCCTGACTTCACTGTACTGTGTGGGTGGGATTCGTCTGTATGGCTGTGTTACAGGTATGTCATCTGTCAGATGGATCTCATGTTGTACTTTGTCAGTGTGGCCTAGATCTTCATCTTCTGTTGCAAACACAAAAGAGTACTTCTCCAGTAACAAAGTCAGCTTTGCTTGCTGTTCTGGGCTACCACAAAAATTGAGCTTGCCGAGAATTTCCTGCACATCTGTCGGTGTTTCGGGGTGTTCACTGATACTCACTTGTTCAGTGTCTGCTGAGATTCTCTGGAACTGTACCTCACAAAGCTCATCACTTTTCACACAGTCTACCTGAGTCAAAACCCCTAGCCTAGTCCGTGGCCCTAGCCAGATATCTTCATCAGACATGTTCATGACTCGGACTGGAAAAATGTGATTGCCCGATGAAACCAAAGTAGGCACAACAACCAAACCTCCAGGAACGGGGACACCCACAGACTCCAGCAACAAAAAAGAACCATCCTCACTCACGGTCCTGAGTCCCCTAGCCATAACTGTAGCAGCAGATGAAGCAGGTATATGGACTACATCCTTACCAGCTACCCTAGCGAAAGAGAGTCTGTCTGTTGCATGTACTGCATGAAGATGATTAAAAGCCTCTCTCCAGTTTGAGTCAAACCTCTCCTGCAGTGTGGTGTCAAACTCAGTGTGTACTAGCTCTCTGCATTTTTTGACAATGTTCATCCCTATTAGACCTGGAACAGAGGAAGAGTGTTCAGAATCTTTAACTATCAGAAAACCTCGCTCTGGGATAGTCAGACCCATGGCTTCTACATCAAGCTCCACATAGCCCATATAGGGTATGTCTAATCCATTAGCTGCAGTGATCTTTAACCACTCAAATGCCGGGTGAATGTCTTCGCCTTTCACTGACAGGTGTTCCCTGAAAAAACTCTCAGAAATTGTACTGACCTGGCTACCAGTGTCAAGTAAGCAGGACACTGTAACACCTCGTAGTTTCACCTCAACAGTTTTACATTCTCCGACTGCACGCTCTAAGATCCTGCTTCTGTCTGGAGTCTCTTTTGGTGAGCCAGCTTCCTCCCCTCGAGTTGTGTGGCTCATGACAACTGAGGGTGCGAGTTTTCCTGCACTACATAAGAACTAGGTGTTGCGTCCCCTTGACCCCCTCTGGCCTGTGAGCATTTTCTTGCAATGTGACCTATGCCTCTACACTTGAAACAGATAGGCTGACCATCTGGTGTGAACTTTGGCTGGGGTCTAGGTCGTGGCTTGGGCTCTAGGAATGTCTGTTGAGTGCTGCGCTTACTCAGTTCACCTACAGCAAAGGCTAGATCAGCGAGTGTTTTGCCTAACTCTGCTATCTGTTTTTCCTGATGGGCTACTGCTCTCCGAACATCATTTAATGCAGTACCTTGGTCATTGTTTGTTTTAATAATAGAGCACTGGGTTTCCGGAACCTCTGATGTAACTTGGTTGCTCTTTATGACCCTGGGACGATGAGACCTGCTGTCCTCCATCTCCCACAGGAGGGCCTCGTTCCTCACATCTAGAAGTCTGCTCTCTGGTTTGTCCCTAACCATTTTCCTGAGTTCACGCCTGAGTGCTGCTTCTCTTAAACCCTCAATAAACCGGTCTCTGAGCACAGTTTTCTCATTAGGTATTACATCTGTGGACTGTTTCACTACAGAGCTCAAAATCTGGGATAGTGCATGGGAGTAGTCACGGAGGTCTTCTCCATCAGTTTGGTTACGGTTGTAAAAGGTCTGCAAAAGCTGTGTGGAACTGCGCTTTTCCCCAAATGCATTGCTCAGGTAAGAGTATAAATCACTGGGCCCCACTGACTGACCCCTAATGCATAGTCGCACCTCTTCCAATGCAGGGCCACGCAATAGAGATAGTATATAGTCACATTGTTCTTCTGTTGTTTGCTCTCTGTATCTTAAAACCCTTTCAACCTCTTCAATAAACTCTTCGACAGATCTCCTGTCTGTACCACACGCCCCACTAAATGCTTGGATCTGGCGTTCTCTTGGAACGTAGATGTATGAACGTGTGGGTGCGCTGTTATCACTTGCTCTCTGAGCCCTTGCTTCACCATTTAACCTGGTGAGCTCATCTCGCAGTCTGGCGAGCTCTTGCATGGTGGTCTGCATTTCTTTTGTAGCACCTTCACCTATACCCGTTATGCCACCTGAGGTGTGGCCATTATCCTTACGTGAACTCCCTTCATCACCAGAATCACTAGACATAATGATATATTAATCTTTACTCAGTCCAGTATAAATGAGGATATTTAGTTCAAAACCTGGTTCAAGGATACTACAAGGACAGTCTTTAACTTGGAGCCTTGCTGAATCTTGGTCTTTGTAGCTGAAGTTAGCGCTGGAGTCCTCTGCGCTGGTACGGCTGAGTCGTGTGATACAGGAAGCACCAGAACCTCGTAGAGCCCCTCACGTCGTCTCTCGCTGGTCACCACCTCCACAGCAGGATGGCTTCAGACTCAACACCAACGGACGTCACCAGCAATCTTCACCACTGCCGTATTTTTTTAAGTAAAAATAAGCCACTCTGTTGCCAATTTAAAAAAAAATGTTTTAGCTACACCCCACTCCTGGTACCAAAATTATGTAGCCTGTGGAATTAGATACCACACAGGACACAATTACTTCCGGGGTTCTTGTAGCTTTAATTTTATTGTTTGAACCTTCGAATGCAGATCGTTTTACTGAGTGCATAAATTTCTGTGTCTTTCGAGCAAACAGCTCATAAATGTTCACAGATGTGGCAAGTTTAACAGAAAAGATTTTAAAAGGGGAATAAATACAACATACGGTGCAAAATACGGCAGTGGACTATGTATGTTAAACAGGGTTTAACAAAGACATGTGGAACTTCCTGAAGATCGCGCAACTTCTCACTCTGTCAGTTACCTTTAAACAGAATTAAAATGCATATAAAACCTTTACATTCCAAATACAATGGTGTGGCTTTATTCACGCCAACATTAACTTGTCATGCCTGCAATGGCGAACAGTGGTCGACGGCTCGCGCCCAAAATCACCGAACATCAACTCCAGTAGCGTCTAAATCAAACCATCTTGTCAAATTACCGACATACAATATTGTTTGGAATAATGTTACAGGTATATTTCACAAGATATTTACCCTTACTTACTGCGGAGTCAGAGCACCGTCACACCGCAATCTTCAGGTGCTCCACACAAGAAAAAAAGAAAGAATACCCAAGATGCACTTGGATAACTTGCACGGAGTTACAATAAAAGTCCGCAACACTGCCACTTACTGGTCAAAACATGCAATGACAACCAAAACTATAAAAATACACTCACAATCTGCTTCACAATTTAACTACATCAAATTACATTTTACATGGCTTGACAGTGTAACAATTACATATATTAACAGTTAAACTATACTAAATTTAAGTGGAAAATCATTTAACATATTTAACAGATTTACCACCTGGCTACATAGAGGTAATCTCCAACATGACAGTGCAGGATCTCATGAAAGGTGATGGGTGCACGCCTTCTGTTCGTAGGATCAAATCTTTCCTTGGTATGGTATTTTACTACCAGCATTTCCTCCCGAACTGCTCCTCCGTGGCTAAGCCCCTTTTAGCCCTTACAGCTGGACAAAAGAGGAGGGGGAGGTCAGCTAAGGATAAGAAGCCCCATGGCAGCTTCCGTAAGCTTACCTCCGCAGACTGGACGGCGGAATGTGGGGAAGCATTAGATCTTTTGAAGACGATGTTACTGGAGTGTGTGGTGCTTGCCCATCCAGACTTTGAGGTGCCTTTCATTTTGTCGGTCGATGCGTCTTTGGACGGACTCGGCGCGGTGCTGTGCTGGCGCGGTGCTGTCTCAAGTGCCCCGAGGAGAGTCCAAGGCCAGACCTGTAGGTTTTGCGAGCAAGTCCCTCAGTGCCTCACAGCGGAAGTATCCAGCTCATAGACTGGAGTTCATGGCGCTGAAGTGGAGTGTTTGTGAAAAGTTCAGCCACTGGCTGAAGGGTCAAAGCTTCACCGTTTGGACGGATAATAATCCGCTGACTTATCTCCTAACGAAGCCGAAGCTTGACGCGTGTGAGATCCGCTGGGTGTCTAAGTTGGCGTCTTACACTTTCGATCTCAAACACCTGCCAGGGAAGAAAAACGTGGTGGCGGATGCCTTGAGTCGCGACCCTTTTTCCAAGCCCGTCAGTCAGAGGCTACTTAGGGAGCCCTACCCGGCCCTTGTTCAGGAAGCCGACGGGGCTGAGGGGGACTCTGTGCAGGATGTTTTCAGACTCAGTTGCAAGTCCCAAACAGTGAGTAGTGCGCGATCTGGGTTTGCTTGTGATGCAGCTGAGGTCAGGGCTTTTTGTCAAGCCAAATGTGACTGGCCTGATGCATCAGTATTCACAGCACTCAGTTTGGTCCAGCACGTTCAGCATCTGTCGGGTGGTCAGGATACACTGCCAATGTTATCCACCGAGGAGCTCAGGTTGAGTCAGGAGCAGGACCCCTGCATCTCCAAGGTGTTGCCCTTTGTCGCTGTTCGGAAGCGGCCATCTAGACGTGAGAGGCATGGTGCTGACCAGAAGGTCCTCAGGCTGTTGAAACAGTGGGAGAAGTTGGAAGTCAATGATGGTGTCTTGTACAGGGTGACAAAGGACCCAGTGTCCAAGCAGAGGAGGTCTCAGTATGTTTTACCTCTGAGTCTGAAAGACAAGGCACTGTCTGGCATCCACGATCACGCTGGTCATCAGGGCCAGGACCGTACTCTCTCTCTTGCAAGGCAGCGTTTTTATTGGCCTGACATGGAGAGGGATATCAGAGCATATGTCAGATGCTGTCGGAGATGTGTGGTTGGGAAGACCCCAGAGCCAGCTGCTTGCGCGCCCCTGGAGAGCATTAAAACCTCCGCACCGATGCAGCTTGTGTGTATGGATTTCTGGTCCGCTGAGGACAGTAAGCAGCGGTCGGTCGATGTCCTAGTGGTTACTGACCACTTCACTAAGCTTGCTCACGCGTTCCCCTGCGCCAATCAGACAGCGAAGCAGGTCGCCAAGAAACTCTGGGATCATGTATTCTGTGTTTACGGGTTTCCGGAGAGAATACATTCTGACCAGGACACAAACTTTGAGAGTAACCTGATTGCAGAGCTTCTCAGGTTGGCGGGTGTAGCGAAGTCCCACACGACGGCCTACCATCCTATGGGTAATGGCGGGACAGAGCGGTTTAATCGCACGATGGGGAATATGCTCCGTTCCCTTCCGCTTCAGCAGAAGCAACAGTGGCCTCAGCAGATCCATTCTCTCACGCTCGCGTACAATGCCACTGTTCACGAGACCACGGGTTACGCGCCTTTCTTCCTGATGTATGGGCGTGTCCCAAGACTGCCGGTGGATGTTATGTTCAGGCAGGTTTTGCATGACCCTCACGTTGTTGATTATGACTCTTATGCTCAGTCTCTGCTTTCCTGTCTAAGGAGTGCAATGGAGATCGCTCAGAAGCACTCCACGGCTGAGCAGCAGCATCAGGCGCGACAGTACAACAGACACGCCAAGGGCACTGTCCTGTCTGTCGGGGATCGTGTTTTGGTTGCGAACCAGAGTGAGCGAGGGAAGAGAAAGTTGGCTGACAAATGGGAGAACGGAGTGTACACGGTTGTCGGTGTCAACCCCAATATCCACGTCTACAAGATTCAGGATGCAGAGGGGCACACCAGGGTGGTGCACAGGAACCGTTTGTTGGAGGTCAACTTCTTGCCCCTTCCTGAGTTAGATCAGGGTGAGGAGTCCAGTACAACCAGTCAGTTGCTTGACTGCGCAGAGTCCGATGAGGAGGACAGTGCAGATGGCCTGACGGTCTCAGGGGATGCAGTGGGGCTAGCAGTCTCATCACTTGGAGGCTCGCCTAGATCTGAGTGGGCAGAAGCGGAAGAGTTCATTCCGTCTAGTCTGGTAGTCAGTCCTGTGGGGGCCACTGCTCAGTCTCCACCCAACATACACGCACCACACAACACACATGCACCACACATAGAGGCATCACACTCACTCGATGTAGATGTTATATCTCACACTGATTCGCACACAGGGGCACCACCCTCACTCGATACAGATGTTGCAGCTCGCACTGTCTCACGCACGCAAGTAGAGAGCGATGGTCGGGTTAGGACACGCACAGGGAGGGTGGTGAGGTCAGTGAACAGGTTAATAGAATCTATGGCTCAGATGCCATTTCTACGGAGTGTGAGGGTTTGAACTTTGATGGAGGTTGGAGTCATTCAAACTAGTTTAATGTGAGTTATTAGGTGTCTATCAGACAGGGTTGTTTTGGGCCAAGTGCATGGTGTGGCGTATCAGGCGTCACATTGATCTAAGGGAATTCTGAGACTTGATCAACCTCATTATTTTCTGGACCTCGTAACCGAGGTAGCTCCTAAGTTGACTGGAGGACTAGGTCCTTCTTTTCACTTGTGCCAGTAGTCAGTGATGGGCTTTTCCTTTCCTCTTTCTCTTTTTATCCTGCTGTCAGGATGTTGGTGAATTTCAGGAGGGGTGAATGTAACCAGGTTAAAATTAATGTTTTTATTTTATTTTGTTTGAGTATGAAATATCACCAAATCCTGTCTGTGTGCTGTTATTTGTGTTTACTACATTTTATTTTATGTCATTATTTACTTTTATGTATGTTTTATAACGACCGTCATATACTTGCACTGTCGCTTTAAGAGAGAGGTCTTGTGGGTACACGGAAGAGGGAACGCGGGAGAGGCCATTTTTGTTTGGTGGGAGGAGTCTCAAGCAGCGATCGAGCCGAGCCACGCGTGTTTCTTACCGTAGCACAGTTTTGCTGGTTGAGGAGAACGTAACCTTGAGTATCCCTGTAAGAAGATACTGCAAGCTGTGGGATAAAATACGTGTTTATCCTTTCTTACATCGGAGTCCCGTGGACGGTTTCTCCTTCTAACGCACACGAGTGAAGTCCGGGCAGTGGTTGAGCTTCGACCCCCACGTCCGTAAGAACACCGCTCCAGCTGGAGGACTGGACGTTTGTCGAAGGGTTTGAAACCAAAATAAATGGCAAGGTGGGCCAAATAGAGTCCTGTGTGTCCCCCCTCCTTCTTTGATCATGATGATGATGATGATGATGAGAGACTGAGGGCCCCCCACAACACGTGGGGCCCCACCCAAAATAGAACACAACGCAGAGCTAATGATGAGAGTGACGGGCGTGCAGCAGGCTGACCAGCATAGAACAGCATAGGACTGCCCCCGTTACACTTGCTTAAAACGCGCATGTGGAGACCTGTTTAACATTTAAAGGATTTGGCAGCGTGTTTGGGGGGCCAAAGCAACTCTGTTTCCACAAATATGGAGGCTAGCCAATCCACAGGAAAGCTTTGACTCGAACCCCACTGAGACGCCACAAAATAATAATATAATAATAATAATAATAATAAGATCGCACTACTCTGAACATCTCGCATCCTAAGAAAGGCATTATCCATCACATAGACATCTACCTCCTTCTAACCCCAGGCCCAAGGAATGGGCCTGGTTATTATGTTGCATTATGGCATGAAGTTAAAGGACATTTGTATAATGATAATAATAATAATAATAATACCAACCACAACATATTGTGCAGCTTAGCCAAAAAAAAGCTTCGTGGTTGTGTGTGTGTGGACGATGCAGGAAAGAATACAGGTATTTTTTTACGAATGTATCTAAATTAGCAAATGTCCCACAGAACAGGTGAACAAGAAAAGATGTTCTTCACTAATTATAACCCTCATCCGTAACGAGCTGACTCTTGGCACCCCCCCACCCCCCTCCAAGCTGCGCTATTTGTCAGCGATCAATAGCACAACGGTATGGCCATCCACAGACATGACAGATCATTAAATTCAATACGCTGAAACATCAAACACCTATTATCAAACGTTTTATTGTATAAAATCATGTACTGTGGTTATTACATCGTTCAGCTATTGCTGCTGGTTGTTGCTGTGTGTTGGATGGATAATGAAGTGTATACGTAACTCATCACACAATGAACTTCATGTCCCACATTTCTTCTCTTCGTCTCATCTGACTCAGACCTTTCTCATCACTTGCCAGGTCCGAAAGCATCATAGGCTGCCGAGCCTGCTCGCTCATCGCCTCCTGACTGCATCTTATGGACGAGGTTCGCTGTGGCGCAGGTACTGAAAGGGCACATGCCGCGGCTCGACGAACTGGAAAGTGAACGCATACGAATTCCGAGTCATGCAAACGCACTCAAACCGACAGACGAGACTGACTGCAGTCATTTGGCACATCCACGTGGTCTTCATAAGCACAGACAGTACTACATCTACCAACTGACGGTGTTAGTGAGATCCGTGGTTAAGGAAAGTGATGGTGTTTGACACAGATCACGCTGTAGTTAATAAAAGACCATGTGAAACTATCCTCCCAAATCACAACCACAACCCTCCTTCCACTGGTGTGTGACAGATTAATGTTGTGTATTGTAGGTCGCACAGATGCTTTCACTTGAAGCAGAATAACGTTGGTATGCTACAGTGATGTGTGTCTTGATGCACGCTCCATAATCCATATAAGAAAATCAAAGAAGGTTGAATAATCAGTTCGTCTGGGTTTGGGGGGGGTTCCTCCTTTTTTCTCCCCAATTGTAGCCGGCCATTTACTTCACTCTTCCGAGCGGTCCCGCTTGCTGCTCCACCCCTCTGCCGATCCGGGGAGGGCTGTGGACTACCACATGCCTCCTCCGACAAATGTGGGGTCGCCAGTTGCTACTTTTCACCTGACAGTGAGGAGTGTCACCAGGGCGACATAGCGCGTGGGAGGATCACGTTATCCCCCCCCCCCCCATTTCCACCCATATAGGGGCCCTGGAAGACCAGAGGAGGCGCTAGTGGACATAGACCCACATCCGGCTTCCCACCCGCAGTCACGGCCAATTGTGTCTGTAGGGACGCCCGACCAAGCCGGAGGTAACATCGGGGATTCGAACCGCTGATCCTTGTGTTGGTAAGCAATGGAATAGACCGCTACGCCACCCGGACGCTCCCGATGCAGCGTTAACAGGTACGTTTCATCCCTCAGCTAACTTATGTCATTTAGATGAGTGATGAAACGTATCTGTTAATCAACGTTGTATCCAGATGAACTGATTCCACCTTCTTTGATACAGTGATGTTTCTGTTGACCGTGGTTCGGGACAGACGACACGCACAGTGAGAGCCTGTCATCGTTTCATTTTCTGCCTATCCTGTTGGATGCTGGTTGCATCTCCTGCTTTCTCGTCCCCAGTTTGCAGGGAGGAGGCCAGGTTTGCTGTCGTACAGGTCGAAAGAGCACAAACCAAATAGTGTCATCTGTCTGAGGGACACAAGCGAACACGAACAAAGTTTGGATTGGGTCGAAAGAGTGTTTGGGGACAGGCAAGGACGGAGATGAAGACTGAGGCATGCAAAGCGGCCGGTGATACTTACAGAGGATCGCTGCAATAGAAAGAGAAAGAAACAATGTCAACCAAAAGCAAAATATTTAGGACTGTAATGTGCACTCTAACTTAGATCATATTAAGGCAGCATTGATCTTTGTGTAGTAGTTATATTGTTCGTTACAGGAAAAGACAGGTCTATCCCCCCCCTCCTTTTTCACCCCAAATGTATCCAATTATCCCACTCTTCCGAGCCTACCTGGTCACTGCTCCACCCCCGCTGATCCGGGGAGGGCTGCAGACTACCACATGCCTCCTCCGATACACGTGGAGTCGCCAGCCGCCTCTTTTCACCTGACATTGATGAGTTTCACCTGGGGGGCGTAGCGCGTGGGAGGATCACGCTATTCCCCCCAGTCCCCCCTTCCCCAACCGACCAGGCGCCCTGCCCGACAAGAGGAGGCGCTAGTGCAGCGACCAGGACACATACCCACATCCGGCTTCCCACCCGCAGACACGGCCAATTGTGTCTGTATGGACGCCCGACCAAGCTGGAGGTAACACGGGGATTCGAACCGGCGATCCCCGTGTTGGTAGGCAACGGAATAGACCGCAATGCCACTCGGATGGCCCTGCTGCTTACTAGTCTTAATAATAACAATGATAATAATAATATGTGGTGGACACGTATTGGGGACAGAATTCAACCCAGGAACTAAGGGTTAAGTCATGGTTGCCCTGGCAGGTTAACGCAGGGTTAAGTTATGGTTGTCCAGCCAGTTTTCTGATGATTCTTGCCACCTCCGCTCAGTCGAGCTGTGGTTTGGTTGCTCTCTGATTTACCGTGGATTAAAGAAAGTTGCCTACACGGCTAAAGTGTGAACCTACGGTCTTCTCCGTTCCTTCGGCTCTACACTGGTGACCCCGACGTCGGTTTTCGGATAAGTTTTCTGAAACCACACACATTATGGCTACGAACGCCGTTGCAATTAAACTGCCGGAGTTTTGGGAGTCTTCCGCGGCTACATGGTTCGCGCAGGCTGAAGTACAGTTCGCGCTCAGAGACATAACAGCAGACGAGACCAGGTACTACTACGTAGTGGCAGCGCTGGGGTGCGCTACGGCTTCCAGGATAAGCGGTTTCATAACCAACCCACCGGCCGATGGTAAATACGCCGCACTTAAACATCTCCTCCTTGAAACTTTTGAACTGTCAACAACGGAGAGAGCACGTCGCCTCTTCGCAATTCAGGGCTTGGGAGATGGCAAACCATCGGAGCTAATGAGCAGGATGTTAAACCTACTGGGTCAAGAAAAGCCATGTTTCCTATTTATGGAGCTGTTTCTGCGCAACATGCCGCCCCACGTCCAGACTGCGCTCGCTAACTCCACCATCACTGATCCCCTTGAGCTGGCAAAGGAGGCTGACCGATTCTTCGTCGCTACACAACGTTCCTCCCATGCCGGGGTGCTGGCTCCTACCTTCACTGGCCCCCCGCCGACATCGCGGGCGTGGCCCGACGGTGGCGCCACAGCATCAGACCGCTACAAGCCCTCTGGACTCTGTATGTACCACGCTCGATTTGGTGCGAAAGCTAAACGGTGCCGTTCCCCCTGCAACTACAGGCCGACGGGAAACGAGAGGGCCAACACTCAGTAGTGGCCATGAGTGTTGGCGATACGAGCAGGCTACTCTTCATCCTCGACACCATCTCCGGTCGGCGATTTCTTTGTGACACGGGCGCACAGAGAAGCGTGCTCCCTGCTACTGACGTCGACATCATGGGCGGGGAGCGGGGCCCCCAGTTGGCGACGGCTGACGGCAGCCCTATCCACACCTACGGCGTGCGGTCTGTAGAACTGTGTTTTGGTGGACAACGTTTCACGTGGGAGTTCGTCATGGCCAATGTAACGCTTCCCCTCCTCGGAGCTGATTTTTTGTGCGCTTACGGTTTGCTAGTGGATATTCAGAACAGCCGTCTGGTCGATGCCTTAACCTTCTCCTCCTTCGCATGTACGCGGAGGGAAGCGGCCTATGCAGGTCTAGCCAACTCTCTCTCAGAGGCAGACAAGTTCAACCGCCTCCTCGCTGAGTTCCCTGACCTCACCCAGCCTACCTTCTCTGCACCGACCGCTAAGCATGGGGTGGAGCATCACATTGCTACGAAGGGGCCCCCGGTCTACGCCAGAGCCAGGCGTCTCGACCCCGCCAAACTCGCCATTGCCAAGTCTGAGTTTGAGCACCTGGAACGCATGGGGATCATCCGCCGCTCTGACAGCCCGTGGGCGTCCCCACTCCACATCGTCGCTAAGCCTGATGGAGGTTGGCGCCCATGCGGGGACTACCGCCGACTAAATGACGCCACCACGCCCGACCGCTATCCTGTCCCGCATATCCAGGACTTTTCTGCAAACCTGTCTGGCAAATGCGTCTTCTCAAAAGTCGACCTGGTCCGTGGTTATCATCAAGTTCCCGTGCACCCCTCAGACATCCCCAAGACAGCGGTGACTACCCCATTCGGCCTATTTGAATTCCTACGAATGCCATTTGGACTCAAAAACGCGGCCCAGTCCTTTCAGCGGCTGATGGATTCAGTGCTCCGTGGCCTTCCTTTCCTCTTCGTCTATTTGGACGACATATTCATCGCACTACCGCCTACCACCCTCAGGCGAACGGCCTATGTGAGCGCTTCCACCGGTCCATGAAGGCTGCGCTTCGGGCTACTCTCAAGGACTGCAACTGGGTCGACAAGCTCCCATGGGTCATGCTGGGCCTGCGGACCGCCCCGAAGGAAGACCTACAAGCCTCCTCTGCGGAGCTGGTGTACGGCACGCCGCTGCGAGTCCCAGGCGATTTCATGCCCAATGCAACGCGTCCCTGGTCAGCTGTGGACCAACGAGCCTCCTTGCTGGACGGGGTCAGAGCTTTCACACCCGTCCCTACCGCCCAACACGGCGCGCCGGTGTCCCAGGTGCCCCCAGGTCTGCAGTCAGCGGACTACGTGTTCATCCGTCACGACGCACACCGCCCCCCTCTGCAACCCCCTTATGACGGCCCCTTCCGCGTCCTGGAACGGGGAACTAAGCACCTGGTGGTGGATTTTGGGGGCACGGCCGAGCATGTTTCAGTGGACCGAGTTAAACCCGCACACCTGGACTTGACGCAGCCGTTGGAGTTAGCCCAACCTCCTCGTCGCGGTCGTCCCCCGGCTCCGCCTCCTCCCCCCGTGGAGGCCCGAGCTGCCTCTTCTGCTCCTCAGGCCGACCTCCACAGGCCCGCGTCAATGCCTCCCAGAGACACTCCGGCCCCTGTTATCCGGAGCCGCCGCGGACGGCCTGTCGTCCCCCCGCGCCTGCCTGACTTCGATTACTAGGGCGAATTCTGGGGGGGCTCATGTGGTGGACACGTATTGGGGACAGAATTCAACCCAGGAACTAAGGGTTAAGTCATGGTTGCCCTGGCAGGTTAACGCAGGGTTAAGTTATGGTTGTCCAGCCAGTTTTCTGATGATTCTTGCCACCTCCGCTCAGTCGAGCTGTGGTTTGGTTGCTCTCTGATTTACCGTGGATTAAAGAAAGTTGCCTACACGGCTAAAGTGTGAACCTACGGTCTTCTCCGTTCCTTCGGCTCTACAAATACATCGTATATATAGATCGCGTTCAGAGTAAGACGCTTTACGGAACACATGAAAAACATGTAACACAACTTTAATCACACACTAAAAGCAATTCTGCAAAGGTGAGTTTTGATTAATGATTTGAACATGGACAGATGGCTGTAGGAGGGCGTTCTGTAATGATAAACAGACACGAGGTTCATTATTTCATCTACTTAAGTAATGAGTCAAGAGACGGGTCAGTATGGATCAACTTACATGGTGGGACGGTTGATTAAGCCGCTCGTATTCATATTTGAGACGTTAAACCTGAAAGTAAAACAAAAAGAAGAAGCATGATGTAATGCTTAACGGACACAAGTCAACTTTGTGAAATAAAAAACAGAATTTTTTTTCAGTTTGACTTTTTGATTTTGATATACATTAATGATCCCCCTAAGGAAATTATGCTCTGCATTTAACCCATCCTGGCTGTGTAGCTGGGAGCAGTGGGCAGCCTCCATACAACACCCAGGGACCAACTCCAGTCCGTCTTGTCATGCCTCAGTCATGGACACAGACAGGAGTATTAACCCTAACATGCGGGTCTTTTTGGTGGAGGGGAAACCGCAGCACCCGGAGAAACCCCACCACAGACACTGGGAGAACATTCAAACTCCACACAGAGGACGACCTATGACCCCCAAGGTTGGACAACCCCGGGGTTCAAAACGAGGACCTTCTTGCAGCGAGGCGACAGCGCTAACCATTGCGCCACCGTGCCACCCAATTCTATTTCGGCTTTCAACAACTGGGATGCTGAAGAGCCCCTTTTTTCAGGATTTCCCCCCACATGAAGAACTCCATAGCATCATCCGCAGCCAAGACTAAAGGGGTGAACACACAAACAGACTTCATGTTATTTGTCAAACTCATCTGAAAGTCATTTCTCTGGTCAACACTCACTCTAAGGAGTCCAGCGTGTCATTCTTCTGGTGCAGATCCTCATTTCTACAAGGTGGATTAAGAAGAACAAGACGTGCACCTCTCATTATGCTAGTCTCAGATTTAGCATCAGTAGAACTTCATTGTTTCCCCCTTACACTCACCCTGAGTTGCCCACTCTGGTTTCCATCAGGACAACGTTGAACATGGATTGGTTTTGTTGTTGTTGTCTACAGGCAGGATGTGAGAAAAAATAACATGCTTTATAACAACGACACTTCAAGTTCCCTTATGACACGATGTAAACCACCTCATTTAAATCAAGTAGTGATGACATTACAAACAATTTTTTCCATCACTTCCGGGCATCAGAGGCTAGTAGTCCTCAGGCAGCAGATTGTGTATGATTGTTTAACCAAAGCTGGTGAATGTTGAGGGGAATATTGAATGTCAATACACTCACGTGTGGTTGTTCACCTCGGGGACAGGAAGTCCAAAGGCACAGCCGAGGAGAATCAGACTGAGACAGCAGGAGGACTTCATTCTGATTCCTACGCCGGGGACAGGACGAGTAAGTAAGACTGGTCCTCTATCCTGGATGAACTGACTCACGACGTTAGGGGACCATTTATAAACTCCACGCTGTACCTTGCCAACACTACCAAGGCCACACCGGGGTGGTATTCCCCCATCAGCTCACCGTCTGTAGCAGATCCAGATCCAGATTTTCACTTTGGGGTTGTGCTGAACCAAGCAGTGTGGGAGACACGTAGACAGATCCTGGATCAGTTATACCACGATGAATGTACTAAGCTGCTAAATGTTCTTTTTGTTTTTCGATCTAACTCAACATGGAAAAGGAAGGACACACTTGTCCAATGAGGGTGACTAATGAGGCTTCCCCAATGTTGTTCAAATATTTACCGGTTTAAGGAGTTAGATAGCGCCACTGAGCTACCTCAGCAACGTGTATACCCAAGTCTGTCAGGGTTGGCGCTGAGGTATGGGAACTGCTTTGACCCACGCTGCGTGTATGTGTGCGTGTATGTGTGCGTGTGTGTGTGCGTGTGTGCGCGTGTGCGCGCGTGTGTGTTGTAGAAAAGGTTCTGATGGTAAGCGCTGATTCACGTGACAGAGCGGGAAGAGATGAGTAGAGAAACATGAGTACAGCAAAAATGAAAACTCCCAATGTATTTGGATTTTTCCAAATGAGAAGGAAGGGTAAGAATATAGCCTTATAGTAACTTTTCAGTAATGGCTGAAATTGCCTGTTGATTTATGATATGAATTGGATTCGGCACATACAATCATGATGAAGAAAAATCCTCTTCCTCATGGTTGTAGGTGCCGTTTAGCTAGCGGGCCATACTCGTCTGATCCCACAGCATACTTTTACAGTCCTTTAGCAGGGGGTTTTCTCGTAAATAAATCACATTTCCATAAAACGAACAAAAACGGTAAAGACTCGTTCATTTTACTATGGGAAAAACAAAACTTAACAATCATATTGAACAGTGCAGCACTACACAGCATGAACTGTATCTGAAAAGTGTGTGTGTGTGTGTGTGTGTGTGTGTTTGTATGTGTTTGTGTGTTTGTGTGTGTGTTTGTGTGTTTGTGTGTGTGTGAGACATATAGTAAAAGAAAGTTTACTATTCCAATAAACTAATGTTAACATAAATAAGTTTTACTTTTTTCCTCTAGTCTGGTACTGTAGCTTGTCAATAAATGTTTAATGATAGCAGTTGTGAAGTATTCTGCTTCTGCTCAATACTAATACTAATACTAACAACTGCTAATATTTTTAACATCACAATTCATAATTCATCTGGACAGTAAATAACAGTTCTGGAGGTACACATTTCAATTATTCAATGATTAAGACGTGTACTTTGAATGTAAATAAGGTGCCAGCATGTGTAAAAAAGCATCTAAATAGAGCTTGTTTATCAAAAATAAAAAAATCAGGGGGAGCACCCCCCCGGACCCCCCTACAGTAGTCCGGGCTAAGCCCTGAATGTCCTCAAATCCTGGAAGCGCCCCTGTACCCACCTGATCAGCAGCCCAGCGGATTGAAACCCTGCTGAGATGTTGGAGGTGTGTGCACATCTGGATACATGCCTTGGCTCTTTGAGACTCAAGACACTCATTCTAATGTTACTAACGCCATCTTCAGGTTGAGTCGGTGGGGCGAGCAGATATTATTCAGCCATGGAACCAACTGTTCCATCATCTCCACAGCAGCACGAATACACTTTTATTAACAGATGAACATGAGAGTTTAATGGACTATATACACAACCTTGATGACGTTCTGTTTTGCACATAAAGATTCAATTGTTTTGCACATAAGCGCCATAAAAGTTCTATTATGGATGTGACAATGGACTATGGAGGATTTACAGTGGACTCTTTACTATGGACGTTATGCTATCTATGGTTGTGGCTTTCCATGTGCTGTGTAGGCCGCAGCTTTTGTAGAGCTTCAAAATTGTTAAATACAAACCGCACATGAGGAGATTGAGTTGCAGATTGCTGAAACAATGCTTTAACTACGCAGGGAACATTCGAGAACAGCTCTGAGGGAGAAAACGGGCTGATAAGCCCTTAAAAGAGCCCATGTAGTGGTGTTGGTATGTGAAACATGTTATTGTTATATCCAACTATTATAGTTGAATGAACTGAGTACACCACAATATAGACTTAAGTATGTAGTAAATATTGTATTTGTGACCACATGCACATCTTCCGTTTTTCCTCACTGAGGCTGACCTCCCTCTCGTCCGTATTATCCTCCACATTCCTTGACAAATGTTTGACGATACAAACACTGAACAATGATGGTCTCATCTGCCACGGTGGAACTGAGGACTGTCTGCTGAATACTTGTAATGAATGCAAAGACGGGGACACTCATCAAACAGCTCACTGACAACATACCAGAGGAGGGACAGAAGGTCACCAGCTGGCTTAAATGGCAGACAAACAGGGGGGGTGTTGGTGAAGGTGGAGATGAGTTGAATTGTGGGGAATGTACGAAGAGAGAAAACACTCAATAAGCTGAAACATCAAACACCCATTATCAAACGTTTTATTGTATAAAATCATGTACTTTGGTTATTACATCATTCAGCAATTGTTGCTGTGTGTTGGATGGATAATGAAGTGTATACCTAACTCATCACACAATGAACTTCATATCCCACATTTCTTCTCTTCGTCTCATCTGACTCAGACCTTCTGTATTTTTCTCATCACTTGCCAGGTCCTAAAGGATCGTGGGCTGCCCAGCCTGCTCGCTCATCACCTCCAGACTGCATGGCATGGAAGAGGTTCGCTGTGGCACAGGTAGGGCAATATGATGGACCGGCGAGCCCAGAACTGGAAAGTGAACGCATATGAATTCTGAGTCATGCAAACGCACTCAAACCGACAGACGAGACTGACTGCAGTCATTTGACACATCCATGTGGTCTTCATAAGTACAGACAGTACTACATCTACCAACTGACGGTGTTAGTGAGATCCGTGGTTAAGGAAAGTGATGGTGTTTGACACAGATCACGCTGTAGTCAATAAAAGACCATGTGAAACTTTGCTCCCAAATCACAACCACAACCCCCCTTCCACTGGTGTGTGACAGATTAATGTTGTGTATAGTAGGTCGTACAGATGCTTTCACTTGAAGCAGAATAACGTTGGCATGCTACAGTGATGTGTGTCTTGATGCATGCTCCATAATCCATATAAGAAAATTAAAGAAGGTTGAATAATCAGTTCTTCTGGGTGCGTTTTTTTGGAGGGGGGGGTTTCCCCCTTTTTTCTCCCCAAATGTACCCGGCCATTTACCCAACTCTCCTGAGCAGTCCCGGTCGCTGCTCCACCCCCTCTGCCGATCCGGGCAGGGTTGCAGACTACCACATGCCTCCTCCCATACATGTGGAGTCGCCAGCCGCTTCTTTTCACCCGACAGTAAGGAGTTTCGATGTTTGTCTTTGTAGGCAACGCAGATATTTAGGGTAGCTATGCTACCCGGACGCCCCCAATACAACGTTTATTGACAGATAGGTTTCATCACTCAACTAAGTGACCTCCTCTGAAGAGGTCTCTTAGATGAGAGATGAAACGTATCTGTTAATCAGCGTTGTATCCAGATGAACTGATTCAACCTTCTTTGATGCAGTGATGTTTCTGTCGACCGTGATTCGGGACAGACGACACGCATAGAGAGAGACTCAGTTTCATTTTCTATAGGGATCTCTGGTTGCATCGCCTGCTTTCTCATCCCCAGTTTGCAGGGGGGAGGACAGGCTTCCCGTCATATAGGTCGAAAGAGCACAACCCAGTAGTGTCATCTGTCTGAGGGACACAAGCAATGAATGAAGATTGAACTGGGTCGAAAGAGTGTTTTGGGATAGGCAAGGATGGAGGTGCAGACTGAGGCATGCAAAGACGCCGGTGATACTTACCCTACTCTGCAGAAATAGAAAGAGAAAGAAACAATGTCAACCAACATTATAATATTTAGCTTGTAATATGCACTCTGACTTTGATCACATTAAGGCAGCATTGATCTATGTCTGTGTAGTAGTTATATTGTCGGTTAGATGAAAAGACCAGTCTTTTTTGGCGGGCGGGGGGTCTTTTTCACCCCAATTGTATCCGGCCAATTACCCCACCCATCCCGGTCGCTGCTCCACCTCCTCTGCCGGTCCAGGGGGGCTGCAGACTACCACATGCCTCCTCCGATACATGTGGCGACGCCAGCCGCTTCTTTTCACCTGACAGTGAGGAGTTTCACCAGAGGGACATAGCGCTTGGGAGGATAACGCTATTCCCCCCAGTCCCCTCCCCCCGAAAAGGCGCCCCGCTGACCAGAGGAGGCAGTAGTTCTGCGACCATGACACATGCCTACATCCAGCTTCCCAACCGCAGACACGGCCAATCGTGTCTGTAGGGCCACCCGACCATGCAGGAGGTAACGAGGCAACGGAATAGACCCCTACACTACCCGGATGCCCCTGCTGCTAACCAGTCTAAATAATAATAATAATAATACATTTCATGTATAGAACCCATGTCAGAGTACTCCAACGCGTTTCACATGAGTTAAAATGAACATAAAAGCAATACATGAAAAACATGTAACACAACATTAATCACACACTAAAAGACATTCTGAAAAGGTGAGTTTTGATTAATGGTGTTAACATGGACAGATCGCAGTAGGTGGGCATTCTCTGATGACCTTCATTATTTCATTTACTCAAGTAATGAATCAAGACACGTGTCAGTATGGATCGACTTACCTGATAGGGGGTTCCATGAAGCCGATCATAGTCATATTTGATTCGTAAAACCTGGCGACAGTAAAAAAAAAAAAAAATTAAAAAAGCACGATGAAATGCCTAACACAAGCCAACTTTGTACAATATAAAAATATATTTTTCTGCCTTCAGCAACTGGGATGCCGAAGAGTCCCTTTTTCCCAGCTTTCCCCCACGTGAAGAACTCCATAGCATCATCTGAAAGTAATTTCTCTGGTCAACACTCACTCTAAGGAGTCCAGCGTGTCATTCTTCTGGTGCAGATCCCCATTTCTACAAGGTGGATTAAGAAGAACAAGACGTGCACCTCTCATTATGCTAGTCTCAATTTAGCATCGGTAGAACTTCATTGTTTCCCCTTACACTCACCCTGAGGAGTTGCCCACTCTGGTTTCCATCAGGACAACGTTGAACATGGATTGGTCTTCTCGTTGTTGTCTACAGACAGGATGTGAGAAAAAACAACATGCCCTATAACAATGACACTTCAAGTTCCCTTATGACACCGTGTAAACCACCTCATTTAAATCAAGTAGTGATGACATTTTTACACACAACTCTTTCCATCACTTGCGGACATCAGAGACTAGTTGTCCTCAGGCAGCAGATTGTGTATGATTGTTTAACCAAAGCTGGTGAATATTGAATGTTAACACACTCACGTGTGGTTGTTCACCTCGGGGACAGGAAGTCCAAAGGCATAGCCGAGGAGAAGCAGACTGAGACAGCAGGAGGACTTCATTCTGATTCCTACGTCGGGGAAAGGACGAGTAAGTAAGACTGGTCCTCTATCTTGGATGAACTGACGCACGACGTTAGGGGACCATTTATAAACTCCACGCTGTACCTTGCCAACACTACCAAGGCCACACCGGGGTGGTATTCCCCCATCAGCTCACCATCTGTAGCAGATCCAGACCCAGATTTTCACTTTGGGGCTGTGATGAATCAAGCGGTGTGGGAGACACGTAGACAGATCCTGGATCCGTTATACCACGATGAACGTACTAAGCTGCTAAATGTTCTTTTTGTTTTTCGATTCAACTCAACATGGAAAAGGAAGGACACACCTGTCCAATAAGGGTGACTAACGAGGCTTCCCCAATGTTGTTCAAATATTTACCGGTTTAAGGAGTTAGATAGCGCTACTGAGCTGCCTCAGCAACGTGTATACCCAAGTCTGTCAGGGCTGGCGCTGAGGTACGGGAACTGCATGTGTGGGAGGGTCTGATGGTCAGCGCCGAGTCACGTGACACAAGTTAAAGCGGGAAGAGACGGGTAGAGGAGAAATGGAATCAGTAATCAGGACCAATTTATTTGTCATTTCACTTCATGCACCTGCGTACATGAAATGAAACGAAACGCCGTTTCCTCCAGCCCACAACAGCACAACACAAAGACACAAACACATCCACAAGCTACTAGAACAAACACATCCAAACTAACACATATATCAAAACTAAACAAAACATCACTGTCCAGGGAAATGAACGCCAGCCAATATGAATGTCGGAACCGCCGGTCTGCGTGGACAAGCAGTTAGCTTAGCTCTCCCCGCTTCCGCATCCTGTGAGACCTGTGTCGGCGTTTCCTCCTCGTGCACAGGTCCAGGCAAGGGCCGTGGTCCCCAGGCCCACCGGACGAAGCGGACCACGCTCTCCCAGCCGATCCAGCGCCAGCTCTCCCAGCCAGAAACCTTCGACACACCTCCCCGAACTCCTCAAGATGACACCAAAACACCACAGTCAACGCCAGGTGAGGCCGCCGCCAGACCGCCCTTGGTGTTATCTGTACTGCCGGTCTGCATGGGCTAGCAGTTAGCCTAGTCTGCCCCGCTCTCCCATGCAGCCATCAAACGAAGACAAACTTAGACGCAGACATGGACAAAGACACTGCATGGACGGTCCTGGGTGAGGCCGCCGCAAATGTGAATTCACGCCGCCATCTTCCGACACCAGCGGTCAGTACTGAACCACAGGCTTGGACTCAAAACGCAGACTCAGTCTCAGTTCACAAAAATCAGTCCTTTTAATAAAAATGAGGTTGGTACACAGGGGATCAGATAGCAAGGCAACAGTGTCCAAATCGGCAGGCGAAAGGCGAGGTCAAAAAAGTCAAAAACAGGTCAGGAAACTATAGGGCTCAAGAAACTTACACAAGAGGAAAAATGCTGGAATGCTGTCACGAGGAACAAGACGAACTGGCACAGAAGGAAGGAAAGACTAAGACTATATACTCTGGAGGAGGGGAGACAATGAGACACAGGTGCAACATGTAACCAGGTTAAAATTAATGTTTTTATTTTATTTTGTTTGAGTATGAAATATCACCAAATCCTGTCTGTGTGCTGTTATTTGTGTTTACTACATTTTATTTTATGTCATTATTTACTTTTATGTATGTTTTACAACGACCGTCATATACGTGTACTGTCGCTTTAAGAGAGAGGTCTTGTGGGTACACGGAAGAGGGAACGCGGGAGAGGCCATTTTTGTTTTGTGGGAGGAGTCTCAAGCAGCGATCGAGCCGAGCCACGCGTGTTTCTTACCGTAGGACAGTTTTGCTGGTTGAGGAGAACGTAACCTTGAGTATCCCTGTAAGAAGATACTGCAAGCTGTGGGATACAATACTTGTTTATCCTTTCTTACATCGGAGTCCCGTGGACGGTTTCTCCTTCTAACGCACACGAGTGAAGTCCGGGCAGTGGTTGAACTTCGACCCCCACGTCCGTAAGAAACACCGCTCCCGCTGGAGGACTGGACGTTTGTCGAAGGGTTTGAAACCAAAATAAATGGCAAGGTGAGCCAAATAGAGTCCTGTGTGTCCCCACTCCTTCCTTGATCATGATGATGATGATGATGATGAGAGACTGAGGGGCCCCCACACCTGGGGCCCCACCGAAAATAGAACACAACGCAGAGCTAATGATGAGAGTGACGGGCGTGCAGCAGGCTGACCAGCAGAGAACAGCATAGGACTGCCCCCGTTACATTGGTGCCGTGACCCTCCTGGATCCTGAGAGTGACATCAGTTGCTCGCCGCGGGAGGCTGCTGTCGTCATCAAGCCCCAGACGTCCTCAGGTATTGCTATAGACTGTACGCTCATGTTACAGTGGACTGGAGTTGAGCTGTGTGGACACTGGACAGTCATAGCTGTGGTTACCATGGACTGGGCTTGTGAACAGGACATTTGTATATACTGAAGGAAGAAAAACACACGAAAAAAAAGGAAAAAAAGGTTAATGTTGATGTGATTGAAGGACTCGTGTGAATAATGTATTGATGTAAACTACTGGATATGTGCATATGTGATTAATCTATTGGTGAATTTGTTGATTGTGTGTGATTGTTTCAATCTCTTAGTGATTTCTAGATTCAATTATTTAAATGAATTGAGCTTTTCACTTTTTTATTTTATTTTTTATTTTATCTGAGTGTTAGAGGTAGGAACATGGCAGAGGGTGGTTCGTACGTAGGTGGGGGTAACATTGCTGATCAGGATCTTTTGGATCGCCAGTGTACTATGGAGAGGGGGTACCAGTTAGATGTGGGTGGGGGTTTACGGCTAGGTGTAGGTAGGAGTTTCGGGCAGCTCTTAGAGGGCGGGGAACCAGACACCAGAGCACCAGGACCTAGAGACCCGACCACATTTGGCACTCCTCAGTTCACCTCCACACGCTACGTAGAACGGGCCAGGCCAGGTATCAGCGAAGGGGCTGTGCTAGGTAACAGCGAGCAGCCAGTGGGTGAGTTAGCAATGCTCATTACTCAGTTAGCAGAGAAGATAGGAGAGTCAATCACTGCTAAGCTGCAGGAAACACAAATGCTTAGAAACACACACACAGACAGTGCTAGGTCTGCTGAACAGTGTTCGGAGACAGTGCCTAGTGTTAGAGTAGTAATGCAGACAGATGCTAGGGAGCCTCCTATTTTCAGGGGCGATAGCTCTGATAAGTTTACAGTTCATGAGTGGGAGAGCCTTATGACTTTGTATTTGAGGAAGCGAGCCATTCCAGTTAGTGAGCAGTCACATGAGATTCTAGCTAAGCTTATGGGGAAAGCAAGGGACGTGGTGAGGATAAAGCTGCGCAACACATCTGTCGACCACATAGCGAACCCCCACATTATTTTTGATGTACTGAAGCAACACTTTAGTGACTTCACATACTCGAGCATGCCCCTGGCGGATTTTTACAGTACGCTGCCCAAGCCAGGTGAGGACGCTATGGAGTATTGGATTAGGCTTAATAAGACAGTGGAGGTGGCTGACGAATGCTTGAAGTGGCAGGGCCGTAGTATTGAAGAGCCAAGCCACGAGGTAAGCATGATATTTATCAAACACTGTCCAGATCAGTCTCTTGCCAATGTTTTTAAGTTCAAGTCCGCAGGGAAATGGTCTGCTAGCGAGATCCAAGAGAGGCTTGATGAGCACATGCTGGAGAGAAAGTACCGTGTTGCTGCAGGTGGACAACGTGAAGCAGGCGCGGTAGAGCGTAGGTTCCATTCACAGGTTCATGTCCCTGTAGTCGACGTGGCTCCCGACTTGAACACGACCGTGCCGGTGGTGCCATCTCCCGTCCCGGCTCATGCGTCGTCTCCTATACCATTTTTTGCAAGGTCTCTTACACCGTCTCCCGCACCGTCTCCCGCACCTGTCTCTGGCGGTGATGACTATATGAGGAGTTTGGTGAGCTTGCTAGACCGTTTGGTCACAATGCAGACTCAGGTTCCAGTTAGCGCTGCAGTCCGGACACCGACGCTGACTCAACCGCCAGCTAACGCCGTAGGGCGGGTGCCAGACGCACCACAGAGGTTGTGCAGGATTTGTAAGTCTCTGGATCACTCCACATTTTCCCACTGCAGCCGGGAGAACCGATGTATAAACTGTTTGTCTCCTGGTCATTGGAAGATGGACTGTCCCCACCCTCAGCCGCCCAACCAGCTCCGTTCTCAGCCTGGTGGAAGAGCTGGTCGTCAGTCTCGTCCGTTAAACTACTAAACCCACACCTAGAGAGGGATGGTGTGGGTAAAGTAGATGTATCTCTCACTGATGTCTCCGACCTGGCTCACTTGTATGAAGACAAGTGTGCCAAAGCACCTCAGGGTTCGCCTATGGTCATTCAGGCGACACAGAGGATTCAGGCTTTCAGTGACTTGTTCTATGCTCCTGTTCTTGTCAACCAGAGTGTGCAGCTTAATGGCATGTTGGATACTGGCTCTATGTCATGCAGTATCAGTGAAAATGCAGTAGAGAAGCTCCGCTCTGGGGGTGTTTTACCTGAGAAGCAGCAGCCTGAAGAGAACATTGTCTTGATTGGCTGCGGTGGTCTGGAGACTAGGCCTGATGGTTTTTATGACCTCAACATGCAGCTTTATGGTGTTTCCTTTGTCATACCCACTCTGGTCGTGCCCGGTCAGCATGATGATCTGATAGTCGGCACAAACGTCATTAAACATGTGGCCCATGTACTCAAGAGTGGTACTGAGTACTGGGACATCGCGTCCGGACAGGAACATCCGTCTTGTCCTGACGTTGAACAGTTCTTGTCCATGTTCATGAATGTAGAGCGCTGGAGGGGTGGTGCAGTTCCTGAGAAGATAGGTACTGTTAAGCTCACCCAGGCCGGGACACTCTTACCGAGGCACGAGCACTTAGTCTGGGGCTGACTTCCTGCTAAGGTGCCTATGTCAGCTGGAAGCACTGTTTTTGTGGAGCCGACAGACTCCAAGGCCATGCCACGCAGTGTACTCGTAGGTCGACTTGTCACACCGCCCTTGGGTGATAGGTGGGTACCCATGACTGTTGTCAATCCATCTGACAAAGCCATCACGCTGAAAAGGAATTGCAAGTTGGCTGATGTGTTTCCATGCTTGGCGATTGAGGACTTTAATGTTTTCCAGGGACTGCAATCAGTTGCAGGGAGGCATGAGTCCAACGCCACAGATAGTGCCTGTCCCCCTGTCCAGCCGGCTAGGAGTTTGTCAGAGCTCGGACTCAGTGACATTGACCTCAGCTCCTGTCAGGTTAGTGAGGCATGCAAGTCCCAGCTCACTCAGCTGCTCACCGAGTACCATGACATCTTCTCCAGGGACTCTGGACTGTGGCGAGGTCACAGGATACACACATCGCATCCATCTGGTGGATGAGCGCCCCTTTCGCTTGCCCTACAGGAGGGTTCCCCCAGCCCACTATCAGAAGTTGAGACAGGTTCTCACTGATATGGAGGAGAAAGGGATTATCCGGAAGTCCTCGAGCGCATACGCTTCACCGCTGGTTATGGTGTGGAAGAAGGATGGCGGGCTTCGGATCTGCACTGATTTCAGATGGCTGAATGCTCGGACCTTGAAAGACGCTCATCCCTTGCCACACCAGTCGGACTGTCTTGCCGCGCTGGGTGGTAACTGCCTCTTTAGTACTATGGACCTCACCTCTGGCTTCTTCAACATCCCAATGCATGAAGATGACAAGAAGTACACTGCTTTCACGACTCCCCTTGGGTTGCATGAATACAATCGCATGCCACAGGGCCTTTGTAATAGCCCTGCAGCCTTCATGAGAATGATGATTGGGATCTTTGGGGATCTGAACTTCACGAAGCTTTTGTGCTATCTTGATGATCTTCTTGTCTTCGCGCCATCAGAGGTTGAGGCTCTGTCGAGGCTCCGCACTGTGTTTCAGAGGTTGAGGGAGAACAACTTGAAACTGGCTCCGAAGAAGTGTCATCTGCTGCAGAAGCGGGTGCGGTTTTTGGGCCACGTGGTTAATGGCGGAGGTGTGTCTGTCGATCCCTCCAAAGTAGAGGTCATCTCCAACATGACAGTGCAGGATCTCATGGAAGGTGATGGGTGCACGCCTTCTGTTCGTAGGATCAATTCTTTCCTTGCTATGGTATTTTACTACCAGCATTTCCTCCCGAACTGCTCCGCCGTGGCTAAGCCCCTTTTAGCCCTTACAGCTGGAAAAAAGAGGAGGGGGAGGTCAGCTAAGGATAAGAAGCCCCATGGCAGCTTCCGTAAGCTTACCTCCGCAGACTGGACGGTGGAATGTGGGGAAGCATTAGATCTGTTGAAGACGATGTTACTGGAGTGTGTGGTGCTTGCCCATCCAGACTTTGAGGTGCCTTTCATTTTGTCGGTCGATGCGTCTTTGGACGGACTCGGCGCGGTGCTGTCTCAAGTGCCCCGAGGAGAGTCCAAGGCCAGACCTGTTGGTTTTGCAAGCAAGTCCCTCAGTGCCTCACAGCGGAAGTATCCAGCTCATAGACTGGAGTTCATGGCGCTGAAGTGGAGTGTTTGTGAAAAGTTCAGCCACTGGCTGAAGGGTCAAAGCTTCACCGTTTGGACAGATAATAATCCGCTGACTTATCTCCTAACAAAGCCGAAGCTTGACGCGTGTGAGATCCGCTGGGTGTCTAAGTTGGCGTCTTACACTTTCGATCTCAAACACCTGCCAGGGAAGAAAAACGTGGTGGCGGATGCCTTGAGTCGCGACCCTTTTTCCAAGCCCGTCAGTCAGAGGCTACTTAGGGAGCCCTACCCGGCCCTTGTTCAGGAAGCCGACGGGGTTGAGGGGGACTCTGTGCAGGATGTTTTCAGACTCAGTTGCCAGTCCCAAACAGTGAGTAGTGCGCGATCTGGGTTTGCTTGTGATGCAGCTGAGGTCAGGGCTTTTTGTCAAGCCAAATGTGACTGGCCTGATGCATCAGTATTCACAGCACTCAGTTTGGTCCAGCTCGTTCAGCATCTGTCGGGTGGTCAGGATACACTGCCAATGTTATCCACCGAGGAGCTCAGGTTGAGTCAGGAGCAGGACCCCTGCATCTCCAAGGTGTTGCCCTTTGTCGCTGTTCGGAAGCGGCCATCGAGACGTGAGAGGCATGGTGCTGACCAGAAGGTCCTCAGGCTGCTGAAACAGTGGGAGAAGGTGGAAGTCAATGATGGTGTCTTGTACAGGGTGACAAAGGACCCAGTGTCCAAGCAGAGGAGGTCTCAGTATGTTTTACCTCTGAGTCTGAAAGACAAGGCACTGTCTGGCATCCACGATCACGCTGGTCATCAGGGCCAGGACCGTACTCTCTCTCTTGCAAGGCAGCGTTTTTATTGGCCTGACATGGAGAGGGATATCAGAGCATATGTCAGATGCTGTCGGAGATTCGTGGTTGGGAAGACCCCAGAGCCAGCTGCTTGCGCGCCCCTGGAGAGCATTAAAACCTCCGCACCGATGCAGCTTGTGTGTATGGATTTCTGGTCCGCTGAGGACAGTAAGCAGCGGTCGGTCGATGTCCTAGTGGTTACTGACCACTTCACTAAGCTTGCTCACGCGTTCCCCTGCGCCAATCAGACAGCGAAGCAGGTCGCCAAGAAACTCTGGGATCATGTATTCTGTGTTTACGGGTTTCCGGAGAGAATACATTCTGACCAGGGCACAAACTTTGAGAGCAACCTGATTGCAGAGCTTCTCAGGTTGGCGGGTGTAGCGAAGTCCCACACGACGGCCTACCATCCTGTGGGTAATGGCGGGACAGAGCGGTTTAATCGCACGATGGGGAATATGCTCCGTTCCCTTCCGCTTCAGCAGAAGCAACAGTGGCCTCAGCAGATCCATTCTCTCATGCTCGCGTACAATGCCACTGTTCACGAGACCACGGGTTACGCGCCTTTCTTCCTGATGTATGGGCGTGTCCCAAGACTGCTGGTGGATGTTATGTTCAGGCAGGTTTTGCATGACCCTCACGTTGTTGATTATGACTCTTATGCTCAGACTCTGCTTTCCTGTCTAAGGAGTGCAATGGAGATCGCTCAGAAGCACTCCACGGCTGAGCAGCAGCATCAGGCGCGACAGTACAACAGACATGCCAAGGGCACTGTCCTGTCTGTCGGGGATCGTGTTTTGGATGCGAACCAGAGTGAGCGAGGGAAGAGAAAGTTGGCTGACAAATGGGAGAACGGAGTGTACACGGTTGTCGGTGTCAACCCCAATATCCACGTCTACAAGATTCAGGATGCAGAGGGGCACACCAGGGTGGTGCACAGGAACCGTTTGTTGGAGGTCAACTTCTTGCCCCTCCCTGAGTTAGATCAGGGTGAGGAGTCCAGTACAACCAGTCAGTTGCTTGACTGCGCAGAGTCCGATGATGAGGACAGTGCAAATGGCCTGACGGTCTCAGGGGATGCAGTGGGGCTAGCAGTCTCATCACTTGGAGGCTCGCCTAGATCTGAGTGGGCAGAAGCGGAAGAGTTCATTCCGTCTAGTCTGGTAGTCAGTCCTGTGGGGGCCACTGCTCAGTCTCCACCCAACACACACGCACCACACAACACACATGCACCACACATAGAGGCATCACACTCACTCGATGTAGGTGTTATATCTCACACTGATTCGCACACAGGGGCACCACCCTCACTCGATACAGATGTTGCAGCTCGCACTGTCTCACGCACACAAGTAGAGAGCGATGGTCAGGTTAGGACACGCACAGGGAGGGTGGTGAGGTCAGTGAACAGGTTAATAGAATCTATGGCTCAGATGCCATTTCTACGGAGTGTGAGGGTTTGAACTTTGATCGAGGTTGGAGTCATTCAAACTAGTTTAATGTGAGTTATTAGGTGTCTATCAGACAGGGTTGTTTTGGGCCAAGTGCATGGTGTGGCGTATCAGGCATCACATTGATCTAAGGGAATTCTGAGACTTGATCAACCTCATTATTTTCTGGACCTCGTAACCGAGGTAGCTCCTAAGTTGACTGGAGGACTAGGTCCTTCTTTTCACTTGTGCCAGTAGTCAGTGATGGGCTTTTCCTTTCCTCTTTCTCTTTTTATCCTGCTGTCAGGATGTTGGTGAATTTCAGGAGGGGTGAATGTAACCAGGTTAAAATTAATGTTTTTATTTTATTTTGTTTGAGTATGAAATATCACCAAATCCTGTCTGTGTGCTGTTATTTGTGTTTACTACATTTTATTTTATGTCATTATTTACTTTTACGTATGTTTTACAACGACCGTCATATACGTGTACTGTCGCTTTAAGAGAGAGGTCTTGTGGGTACACGGAAGAGGGAACGCGGGAGAGGCCATTTTTGTTTTGTGGGAGGAGTGTCAAGTGTAACCAGGTTAAAATTAATGTTTTTATTTTATTTTGTTTGAGTATGAAATATCACCAAATCCTGTCTGTGTGCTGTTATTTGTGTTTACTACATTTTATTTTATGTCATTATTTACTTTTATTTGTTTTACAACGACCGTCATATACGTGTACTGTCGCTTTAAGAGAGAGGTCTTAAGGGTACACTGAAGACGGAACGCGGGAGAGGCCTTCTTTTTGTGGGAGGAGTCTCAAGCAGCAATCGAGCCGAGCCACACGCGTTTCTTACCGTGGGACAGTTTTGCTGGTTGAGGAGAACGTAACCTTGAGTATCCCTGTAAGAAGATACTGCAAGCTGTGGGATAAAATACTTGTTTATCCTTTCTTACATCGGAGTCCCGTGGACGGTTTCTACTTCTAACGCACACGAGTGGAGTCCGGGCAGTGGTTGAACTTCGACCCCCACGTCCGTAAGAAACACCGCTCCCGCTGGAGGACTGGACGGTTGTCGAAGGGTTTGAAACCAAAATAAATGGCAAGGTGGGCCAAATAGAGTCCTGTGTGTCCCCGCTCCTTCCTTGATCATGATGATGATGATGATGATGAGAGACTGAGGGCCCCCCACAACACCTGGGGCCCCACACAACTAGAACACAACGCAGAGCTAATGATGAGAGTGACGGGCATGCAGCAGGCTGACCAGCAGAGAACAGCATAGGACTGCCCCCGTTACATTGGTGCCGTGACCCTCCTGGATCCTGAGAGTGACATCAGTTGCTCGCCGCGGGAGGCTGCTGTCGTCATCAAGCCCCAGACGTCCTCGGGTATTTCTACAGACTGTACACTCATGTTACAGTGGACTGGAGTTGAGCTGTGTGGACACTGGACAGTCATAGCTGTGGTTACCATGGACTGGGCTTGTGAACAGGACATTTGTATATACTGAAGGAAGAAAAACACACGAAAAAAAAGGAAAAAAAAGGTTAATGTTGATGTGATTGAAGGACTCGTGTGAATAATCTATTGATCTAAACTACTGGATATGTGCATATGTGATTAATCTATTGGTGAATTTGTTGATTGTGTGTGATTGTTTCAATCTCTTAGTGATTTCTAGATTCAATTATTTAAATAAATTGAGCTTTTCACTTTTTTATTTCATTTTTTATTTTATCTGAGTGTTAGAGGTAGGAACATGGCAGAGGGTGGTTCGTACGTAGGTGGGGGTAACATTGCTGATCAGGATCTTTTGGATCGCCAGTGTGCTATGGAGAGGGGGTACCAGTTAGATGTGGGTGGGGGTTTACGGCTAGGTGTAGGTAGGAGTTTCGGGCAGCTCTTAGAGGGCGGGGAACCAGACACCAGAGCACCAGGACCTAGAGACCCGACCACATTTGGCACTCCTCAGTTCACCTCCACACGCTACGTAGAACGGGTCAGGCCAGGTATCAGCGAAGGGGCTGTGCTGGGTAACAGCGAGCAGCCAGTGGGTGAGTTAGCCATGCTCATTACTCGGTTAGCAGAGAAGATAGGAGAGTCAATCACTGCTAAGCTGCAGGAAACACAAATGCTTAGAAACACACACACAGACAGTGCTAGGTCTGCTGAACAGTGTTCGGAGACAGTGCCTAGTGTTAGAGTAGTAATGCAGACAGACGCTAGGGAGCGTCCTATTTTCAGGGGCGACAGCTCTGATAAGTTTACAGTTCATGAGTGGGAGAGCCTTATGACTTTGTATTTGAGGAAGCGAGCCATTCCAGTTAGTGAGCAGTCACATGAGATTCTAGCTAAGCTTATGGGGAAAGCAAGGGACGTGGTGAGGATAAAGCTGCGCAACACATCTGTCGACCACATAGCGAACCCCCACATTATTTTTGATGTACTGAAGCAACACTTTAGTGACTTCACATACTCGAGCATGCCCCTGGCGGACTTTTACAGTACGCTGCCCAAGCCAGGTGAGGACGCTATGGAGTATTGGATTAGGCTTAATAAGACAGTGGAGGTGGCTGACGAATGCTTGAAGCGGCAAGGCCGTAGTATTGAAGAGCCAAGCCATGAGGTAAGCATGATGTTTATCAAACACTGTCCAGATCAGTCTCTTGCCAATGTTTTTAAGTTCAAGTCCGCAGGGAAATGGTCTGCTAGCGAGATCCAAGAGAGGCTTGATGAGCACATGCTGGAGAGAAAGTACCGTGTTGCTGCAGGTGGACAACGTGAAGCAGGCGCGGTAGAGCGTAGGTTCCATTCACAGGTTCATGTCCCTGTAGTCGACGTGGCTCCCGACTTGAACACGACCGTGCCGGTGGTGCCATCTCCCATCCCGGCTCATGCGTCATCTACACCATTTTGTGCAAGGTCTCTTACACCGTCTCCCGCACCTGTCTTTGGCGGTGATGACTATATGAGGAGTTTGGTGAGCTTGCTAGACCGTTTGGTCACAATGCAGACTCAGGTTCCAGTTAGCGCTGCAGTCCGGACACCGACGCTGACTCAACCGCCAGCTAACGCCGTAGGGCGGGTGCCAGACGCACCACAGAGGTTGTGCAGGGTTTGTAAGTCTCTGGATCACTCCACATTTTCCCACTGCAGCCGGGAGAACCGATGTATAAACTGTTTGTCTCCTGGTCATTGGAAGATGGACTGTCCCCACCCTCAGCCGCCCAACCAGCTCCGTTCTCAGCCTGGTGGAAGAGCTGGTCGTCAGTCTCGTCCGTTAAACTACTAAACCCACACCTAGAGAGGGATGGTGTGGGTAAAGTAGATGTATCTCTCACTGATGTCTCCGACCTGGCTCACTTGTATGAAGACAAGTGTGCCAAAGCACCTCAGGGTTCGCCTATGGTCATTCAGGCGACACAGAGGATTCAGGCTTTCAGTGACTTGTTCTATGCTCCTGTTCTTGTCAACCAGAGTGTGCAGCTTAATGGCATGTTGGATACTGGCTCTATGTCATGCAGTATCAGTGAAAATGCAGTAGAGAAGCTCCGCTCTGGGGGTGTTTTACCTGAGAAGCAGCAGCCTGAAGAGAACATTGTCTTGATTGGCTGCGGTGGTCTGGAGACTAGGCCTGATGGTTTTTATGACCTCAACATGCAGCTTTATGGTGTTTCCTTTGTCATACCCACTCTGGTCGTGCCCGGTCAGCATGATGATCTGATAGTCGGCACAAACGTCATTAAACATGTGGCCCATGTACTCAAGAGTGGTACTGAGTACTGGGACATCGCGTCCAGACAGGAACATCCGTCTAGTCCTGACGTTGAACAGTTCTTGTCCATGTTCACGAATGTAGAGCGCTGGAGGGGTGGTGCAGTTCCTGAGAAGATAGGTACTGTTAAGCTCACCCAGGCCGTGACACTCTTACCGAGGCACGAGCACTTAGTCTGGGGCAGACTTCCTGCTAAGGTGCCTATGTCAGCTGGAAGCACTGTTGTTGTGGAGCCGACAGACTCCAAGGCCATGCCACGCAGTGTCCTCGTAGGTCGACTTGTCACACCGCTCTGGGGTGATAGGTGGGTACCCATGACTGTTGTCAATCCATCTGACAAAGCCATCACACTGAAAAGGAACTGCAAGTTGGCTGATGTGTTTCCATGCTTGGCGATTGAGGACTTTAATGTTTTCCAGGGACTGCAATCAGTTGCAGGGAGGCATGAGTCCAACGCCACAGATAGTGCCTGTCCCCCTGTCCAGCCGGCTAGGAGTTTGTCAGAGCTCGGACTCAGTGACATTGACCTCAGCTCCTGTCAGGTTAGTGAGGCATGCAAGTCCCAGCTCACTCAGCTGCTCACCGAGTACCATGACATCTTCTCCAGGGACTCTCTGGACTGTGGCGAGGTCACAGGATACACACATCGCATCCATCTGGTGGATGAGCGCCCCTTTCGCTTGCCCTACAGGAGGGTTCCCCCAGCCCACTATCAGAAGTTGAGACAAGTTCTCACTGATATGGAGGAGAAAGGGATTATCCGGAAGTCCTCGAGCGCATACGCTTCACCGCTGGTTATGGTATGGAAGAAGGATGGCGGGCTTCGGATCTGCACTGATTTCAGATGGCTGAATGCTCGGACCTTGAAAGACGCTCATCCCTTGCCACACCAGTCGGACTGTCTTGCCGCGCTGGGTTGTAACTGCCTCTTTAGTACGATGGACCTCACCTCTGGCTTCTTCAACATCCCAATGCATGAAGATGACAAGAAGTACACTGCTTTCACGACTCCCCTTGGATTGCATGAATACAATCGCATGCCACAGGGCCTTTGTAATAGCCCTGCAGCCTTCATGAGAATGATGATTGGGATCTTTGGGGATCTGAACTTCACGAAGCTTTTGTGCTATCTTGATGATCTTCTTGTCTTCGCGCCGTCAGAGGTTGAGGCTCTGTCGAGGCTCCGCACTGTGTTTCAGAGGTTGAGGGAGAACAACTTGAAACTGGCTCCGAAGAAGTGTCATCTGCTGCAGAAGCGGGTGCGGTTTTTGGGCCACGTGGTTGATGGCGGAGGTGTGTCTGTCGATCCCTCCAAAGTAGAGGTCATCTCCAACATGACAGTGCAGGATCTCATGGAAGGTGATGGGTGCACGCCTTCTGTTCGTAGGATCAATTCTTTCCTTGCTATGGTATTTTACTACCAGCATTTCCTCCCGAACTGCTCCGCCGTGGCTAAGCCCCTTTTAGCCCTTACAGCTGGAAAAAAGAGGAGGGGGAGGTCAGCTAAGGATAAGAAGCCCCATGGCAGCTTCCGTAAGCTTACCTCCGCAGACTGGACGGTGGAATGTGGGGAAGCATTAGATCTGTTGAAGACGATGTTACTAGAGTGTGTGGTGCTTGCCCATCCAGACTTTGAGGTGCCTTTCATTTTGTCGGTCGATGCGTCTTTGGACGGACTCGGCGCGGTGCTGTCTCAAGTGCCCCGAGGAGAGTCCAAGGCCAGACCTGTTGGTTTTGCAAGCAAGTCCCTCAGTGCCTCACAGCGGAAGTATCCAGCTCATAGACTGGAGTTCATGGCGCTGAAGTGGAGTGTTTGTGAAAAGTTCAGCCACTGGCTGAAGGGTCAAAGCTTCACCGTTTGGACAGATAATAATCCGCTGACTTATCTCCTAACGAAGCCGAAGCTTGACGCGTGTGAGATCCGCTGGGTGTCTAAGTTGGCATCTTACACCTTCGATCTCAAACACCTGCCAGGGAAGAAAAACGTGGTGGCGGATGCATTGAGTCGCGACCCTTTTTCCAAGCCCGTCAGTCAGAGGCTACTTAGGGAGCTCTACCCGGCCCTTGTTCAGGAAGCCGACGGGGTTGAGGGGGACTCTGTGCAGGATGTTTTCAGACTCAGTTGCCAGTCCCAAACACTGAGTAGTGCGCGATCTGGGTTTGCTTGTGATGCAGCTGAGGTCAGGGCTTTTTGTCAAGCCAAATGTGACTGGCCTGATGCATCAGTATTCACAGCACTCAGTTTGGTCCAGCACGTTCAGCATCTGTCGGGTGGTCAGGATACACTGCCAATGTTATCCACCGAGGAGCTCAGGTTGAGTCAGGAGCAGGACCCCTGCATCTCCAAGGTGTTGCCCTTTGTCGCTGTTCGGAAGCGGCCATCGAGGCGTGAGAGGCATGGTGCTGACCAGAAGGTCCTCAGGCTGTTGAAACAGTGGGAGAAGTTGGAAGTCAATGATGGTGTCTTGTACAGGGTGACAAAGGACCCAGTGTCCAAGCAGAGGAGGTCTCAGTATGTTTTACCTCTGAGTCTGAAAGACAAGGCACTGTCTGGCATCCACGATCACGCTGGTCATCAGGGCCAGGACCGTACTCTCTCTCTTGCAAGGCAGCGTTTTTATTGGCCTGACATGTAGAGGGATATCAGAGCATATGTCAGATGCTGTCGGAGATGTGTGTTTGGGAAGACCCCAGAGCCAGCTGCTTGCGCGCCCCTGGAGAGCATTAAAACCTCCGCACCGATGCAGCTTGTGTGTATGGATTTCTGGTCCGCTGAGCACAGTAAGCAGCGGTCGGTCGATGTCCTAGTGGTTACTGACCACTTCACTAAGCTTGCTCACGCGTTCCCCTGCGCCAATCAGACAGCGAAGCAGGTTGCCAAGAAACTCTAGGATCATGTATTCTGTGTTTACGGGTTTCCGGAGAGAATACATTCTGACCAGGGCACAAACTTTGAGAGCAACCTGATTGCAGAGCTTCTCAGGTTGGCGGGTGTAGCGAAGTCCCACACGACGGCCTACCATCCTATGGGTAATGGCGGGACAGAGCGTTTTAATCGCACGATGGGGAATATGCTCCGTTCCCTTCCGCTTCAGCAGAAGCAACAGTGGCCTCAGCAGATCCATTCTCTCACGCTCGCGTACAATGCCACTGTTCACGAGACCACGGGTTACGCGCCTTTCTTCCTGATGTATGGGCGTGTCCCAAGACTGCCGGTGGATGTTATGTTCAGGCAGGTTTTGCATGACCCTCACGTTGTTGATTATGACTCTTATGCTCAGTCTCTGCTTTCCTGTCTAAGGAGTGCAATGGAGATCGCTCAGAAGCACTCCACGGCTGAGCAGCAGCATCAGGCGCGACAGTACAACAGACATGCCAAGGCACTGTCCTGTCTGTCGGGGATCGTGTTTTGGTTGCGAACCAGAGTGAGCGAGGGAAGAGAAAGTTGGCTGACAAATGGGAGAACGGAGTGTACACGGTTGTCGGTGTCAACCCCAATATCCACGTCTACAAGATTCAGGATGCAGAGGGGCACACCAGGGTGGTGCACAGGAACCGTTTGTTGGAGGTCAACTTCTTGCCGCTTCCTGAGTTAGATCAGGGTGAGGAGTCCAGTACAACCAGTCAGTTGCTTGACTGCGCAGGGTCCGATGAGGAGGACAGTGCAGATGGCCTGACGGTCTCAGGGGATGCAGTGGGGCTAGCAGTCTCATCACTTGGAGACTCACCTAGATCTGAGTGGGCAGAAGCGGAAGAGTTCATTCCGTCTAGTCTGGTAGTCAGTCCTGTGGGGGCCACTGCTCAGTCTCCACCCAACACACGCACCACACAACACACATGCACCACACATAGAGGCATCACACTCACTCGATGTAGGTGTTATATCTCACACTGATTCGCACACAGGGGCACCACCCTCACTCGATACAGATGTTGCAGCTCGCACTGTCTCACGCACACAAGTAGAGAGCGATGGTCGGGTTAGGACACGCACAGGGAGGGTGGTGAGGTCAGTGAACAGGTTAATAGAATCTATGGCTCAGATGCCATTTCTACGGAGTGTGAGGGTTTGAACTTTGATGGAGGTTGGAGTCATTCAAACTAGTTTAATGTGAGTTATTAGGTGTCTATCAGACAGGGTTGTTTTGGGCCAAGTGCATGGTGTGGCGTATCAGGCGTCACATTGATCTAAGGGAATTCTGAGACTTGATCAACCTCATTATTTTCTGGACCTCGTAACCGAGGTAGCTCCTAAGTTGACTGGAGGACTAGGTCCTTCTTTTCACTTGTGCCAGTAGTCAGTGATGGGCTTTTCCTTTCCTCTTTCTCTTTTTATCCTGCTGTCAGGATGTTGGTGAATTTCAGGAGGGGTGAATGTAACCAGGTTAAAATTAATGTTTTTATTTTATTTTGTTTGAGTATGAAATATCACCAAATCCTGTCTGTGTGCTGTTATTTGTGTTTACTACATTTTATTTTATGTCATTATTTACTTTTATGTGTTTTACAACGACCGTCATATACGTGTACTGTCGCTTTAAGAGAGAGGTCTTATGGGTACACGGAAGACGGAACGCGGGAGAGGCCATTTTTGTTTTGTGGGAGGAGTCTCAAGCAGCAATCGAGCCGAGCCACACGTGTTTCTTACCGTGGGACAGTTTTGCTGGTTGAGGAGAACGTAACCTTGAGTATCCCTGTAAGAAGATACTGCAAGCTGTGGGATAAAATACTTGTTTATCCTTTCTTACATCGGAGTCCCGTGGACGGTTTCTACTTCTAACGCACACGAGTGGAGTCCGGGCAGTGGTTGAACTTCGACCCCCACGTCCGTAAGAAACACCGCTCCCGCTGGAGGACTGGACGGTTGTCGAAGGGTTTGAAACCAAAATAAATGGCAAGGTGGGCCAAATAGAGTCCTGTGTGTCCCCGCTCCTTCCTTGATCATGATGATGATGATGATGATGAGAGACTGAGGGCCCCCCACAACACCTGGGGCCCCACACAACTAGAACACAACGCAGAGCTACTGATGAGAGTGACGGGCATGCAGCAGGCTGACCAGCATAGAACAGCATAGGACTGCCCCCGTTACACAAGCAGCGATCGAGCCGAGCCACGCGTGTTTCTTACCGTAGGACAGTTTTGCTGGTTGAGGAGAACGTAACCTTGATTATCCCTGTAAGAAGATACTGCAAGCTGTGGGATAAAATACTTGTTTATCCTTTCTTACATCGGAGTCCCGTGGACGGTTTCTCCTTCTAACGCACACGAGTGAAGTCCGGGCAGTGGTTGAACTTCGACCCCCACGTCCGTAAGAAACACCGCTCCCGCTGGAGGACTGGACGTTTGTCGAAGGGTTTGAAACCAAAATAAATGGCAAGGTGAGCCAAATAGAGTCCTGTGTGTCCCCCCTCCTTCCTTGATCATGATGATGATGATGATGATGATGAGAGACTGAGGGCCCCCCACACCTGGGGCCCCACCGAAAATAGAACACAACGCAGAGCTAATGATGAGAGTGACGGGCGTGCAGCAGGCTGACCAGCAGAGAACAGCATAGGATTGCCCCCGTTACAAACACATTAGGGCAAGGCAGGTAATCACAAAGGAGGGAGACACATGAGGGCAGGAAGTAAAGGACCTGAAACGAGACAAGAGGTGAGTAACAAAATAAAACAGGAAGTACAAGACAAAGAACAATGGGAGAAACAAAAGATAACTTAACTATCCAGACGGGGCGTGACAGTACCCCCCCCCCCTCTACGGCCAGCTCCAGACGGCCCAGGGTCACCAGGGTGGGCCCGATGGAAATCCCGGATGGGGAGGGGTCCAGGATGTTGCTGGCCGAGACCCAGGAATGTTTCTCTGGGCCGTATCCCTCCCAGTCGACCAGGTATTGGGAGCCCCGGCCCCGACGCCGGACCCCCAGGAGCTTGCGGACAGTGTAAACAGGGCCACCATCGACAAACCGGGGGGGAGGAGGGGGCCTGGAGGCAGGGACCAGAGGGCTTTCTATGGCCGGTTTGATCTGACTCGTGGAAGGATGGGTGGACTCTCATGGCTCTGGGGAGTTTGAGCTTGACAGCAACTGGGTTAATGACCTTGGAAATAGGGAATGGCCCCACAAACCTGGGAGCGAGTTTCTGGGACTCCACTCTGAAAGGCAGGTCTTTAGTGGATAGCCATACCCTCTGGCCGCTCCTGTCTGTGGGGGCAGGGATCCGCCGTTGGTCAGCCGCCTTCTTGTAACGCTCGGAATTGCGGAGCAGGGTGCGTCGGGCCCGGGCCC
Source organism: Lampris incognitus (assembly GCF_029633865.1). Classification (NCBI taxonomy): domain Eukaryota; kingdom Metazoa; phylum Chordata; class Actinopteri; order Lampriformes; family Lampridae; genus Lampris; species Lampris incognitus. The sequence goes on along the minus strand of NC_079213.1, from coordinate 30,862,615 downwards.
AGGTGTGTTGACAGCGGCGCACCAGAGCCAGCGCAGAGGGCACACTGACCTCCCTCTCGAGGGCAGGGAAGAGAGGAGGTTGATATCCATAGGCACACTGAAAGGGGGAGAGACCAGATGAGGAACGTGGGAGAGAGTTGTGTGCATACTCAACCCAGGTGAGCTGACTGCTCCCTGTGTTGGGGCTCTGGGAAGCGAGGCAACGCAGGCTGGTCTCCAGTTCCTGGTTCAGCCGCTCCATCTGACCGTTGGTTTGGGGATGGTGGCCAGATTAGAGGCTGACGGATTTTCCCAGGAGTGAACAGAAAGCCCGCCAGAACTGTGCCACAAACTGCGGGCCCCGGTCAGACACAATGTCCCTGGGGAAGCCATGGAGGCGAAAAACATGATGCAGCATCACCTCGGCTGTCTACTTGGCCGAGGGCAACTTGGGCAAGGGAACAAAATGGACCATTTTCGAAAATCTATCCACCACCGTGAGGATGGTGGTGTTACCTTTGGAAGGGGGGGGGGGACCAGTCACAAAGTCCACGGAGATGTCTGACCAGGGTCGATGTGGCACCGGGAATGGGCGAAGCTGACCAGAAGCTGGGCGTCAGGAGACCTTACTGCGAGTACACACCGGACAGGCTGCCACGTACTCTGTCACCTCCTTCTCCATGACCAGCCACCAGAACCGCTGTCGTATGACGAACAAGGTCCTGCATGCTCCAGGGTGACAGGATAACCGGGAAGAGTGGGCCCAGTGGATGACATGTGAATACAAGACAGGACGCACAAACAGCCGGTTCGGCGGGCAGCCGGCGGGAGGCTGACAGTTCACATTGGCCTCGGTGACCCTTCTCTCAATGTCCCAGGTGACAGAACCCACAACACACGAGGGAGGAAGAATGGGAGTAGGATCTTTACAAGAGTTCTCGGAGGGAAACAAATGGGAGAGAGCATCAGGCTTTAAGTTCTTGGAGCCAGGGCGATAAGACAGGGTGAAATGGAACCGGTTGAAAAAGAGAGCCCACCTTGGCTGCCGAGAGTTGGGCCTCTTGGCCGTCCTCAACTACTCAAGGTTCTTATGATCTGCCCAGACGAGAAAAGGCTGTTCGGCCCCCTCCAGCAAGTGCCTGCACTCCTCCAATGCCACCTTGATGGCAAGCAGCTCACGGTTGCCAACATCATAGTTTCTCTCAGAGGCCGACAGCTTGCGGGAAAGAAAGGCACAGGGGTGTAGCTTATTGTCCTTAGCCGACCTCTGAGAGAGAACAGCTCCCACCCCCACATCGGAGGCATCCACCTCCACCACAAACTGCAGGTTGGGGTCAGGCAACATGAGGACAGGAGGTGAGGTGAAGCTGGTCTTCAGTCTCTGGAAAGCGAGCTCAGCCCGGGGGCTCCACTGGAAGCTAAGCTTAGAAGAGGTCAGTGCATGAAGGGGGGCAGCAACAGAAATAAAATTCCCGATGAACTTTCTGTAAAAGTTAGCAAACCCCAGGAATCGTTGAACCTCCTTATGGCTAGTGGGAGTGGGCCAATCCACAACTGCGCTAACCTTTTCTGGGTCCATCCTGACCTCCCCCTCAGACACGATGAACCCCAGGAAGGACACGGAGGGCACGTGAAACTCACATTTCTCAGCTTTGACAAAGAGTTGGTGGTGGAGGAGGCGCTGAAGGACCCGCTGGATGTGCTGAATGTGAGTTTGCTCATCAGGGAGAAGATTAAGATGTCGTCCAGGTAAACAAAAACAAACTCATTGAGCATATCCCAGAGGACGTCATTCACCAGGGCCTGAAAGACAGCTGGGGCATTGGTAAGTCCAAACGGCATGACCAGGTACTCATAATGACCACTGGGAGTGTTAAATGCTGTCCTCCATTCATCCCCCTCGCTTATTCTAACTAGGTGATAAGCATTCCTTAAGTCCAGTTTAGAGAAAACCTTAGCACCATTTAGAAGTTAAAAAGCAGTGGAAATTAAAGGGAGGGGGTACCTGTTGTGAACGGTGATCTTGTTGAGTCCTCTGTAGTCAATGCAAGGCCGCAGGGTTTTATCCTTCTTGTCAGTGAAGAAGAACCCAGCGCCAGCGGGAGAGGAGGAAGGCCGAATAATCCCTGCAGCCAGGGATTCCTCAACATACTTTCTCATGGCTTGGGTTTCAGGAGCTGACAGGGAATACAGGCGACCCTTGGGTGGTGAAGTTCCGGGGAGCAGGTCAATGGCACAGTCATAGGCCCGGTGCGGAGTCAAGGATATGGCACGGGCCTTGCTAAAAACCTCCTTAAGGTCATGGTAGCAGACTGTGACCCGGGAAAGGTCGGGAAACTCTGGATCCAGGCTGGGGGAGTTCTGGGAGGTGTTAGGAGGTTGAAGCTCTGACAGGAAAGGTTGAGAGGGTGAGAAACAGTTCTTTGCACAAGTCTTTCCCCATGAAATTACCTGCCCCGTTTTCCAGTCTATATGGGGGCTGTGGAGTGTGAGCCCGGGGTAACCCAGGATAAGTGGGTGCTGAGGAGCTAAAAAGACATGAAAGCTGATTCTTTCGCTGTCAGAGTCGGGAAAAGACAGGTGCAGTGACTGAGTGCGATGGGTGACCTTACATAATAGCCTGCCGTCCAGAGCACTGGCATCTAGGGGCAGGTTGAGGCGGAAGGTTTTGAGGCCCAGCTTCCTGGCTAGATCAAAGTCCATTAGGTTAGCATCTGAACCGAAATCAACTAGGACTGGATGCTTAAGAGAGAACGCAGGGGAGATGAGAGACACTAGAGGTTGCAAACGAGAGGGATTAGAAACAGTCAAAGTACGGCTCACTAGTGCCCTCACCTTCACTGGCGAGCCCGGTCTTTTAACGGGCAGAGGCCGATGAAGTGGCCCAGTTGGCCACAGTAGATGCAGCGACCCTCTGAAACTCGACGCTGGCGTTCCTCTGGGGTCAGGTGGGTTCGGCCAAGCTGCATAGGTTCTTCCGTGTCTGGGGGAGACGCTGTGATAGTCAGCAAGAGGAGTGCGTCGCCAGGAAGAAAAAGAAGAGCTGCTGACCTGTTGCCTCCGCTGGAGTGGTGGGGAACTGCAGAGTCTGGTTCTGCCTCTCTCGCTCTCATACAGACGCTTGTCAATCTTTATAGCCAGGGCTATAAGGGAATCCAGCTCTGCAGGTAGGTCCAGGGGGCCTAATTGGTCTTTGAGAGTGTCAGAAAGTCCATCAAGAAAAGCATCAAACAAGGTTGGCTGGTTCCAATCACTCTCTGCTGCTAGAGTGCGCAACTCTATGGCATAATCAGAGACCCTCTTCTTACCCTGTCGCAGTCTCACCAGGGCTCGGGCTGCCTCCCGTCCAGGGGCTACCTGCTGGAAGATCTGGGTGAAGGTCTTGGAGAACAGCAGCAGTGAATTACAGACAGGTGATTTCCGACTCCACTCTGCCGTCGCCCAGGCCTCCGCTCTCCCAGTCAGGTGAGAAATAATATATGCAATTTTTGAGCAGTCAGAGGGGAAGGCAGCAGCCTGAAGCTCAAAATGCAAATCACACTGAGTTAGAAAAGCTCTGCAGTCACCTGTGTCTCCGGAGAAACACTCTGGTCTGGAAAGGTGGAGAGGTAGGGACAGATTGGCGGGCGCTGGAGAAGCAGCATCGGACCCAGAACCAGCAGGTGGCGCAGGTGTCGATTCGCCAGAGCCCGGTGGGTTCTGCATCTTCCGCATTTGGTCAAAGAGATGGTTGAGCTGGGTTCCGAAAGCTGCCAAGAGGGACTCCTGATGGTCTGTCAGCTCCTTCACTTCTTGGTGAAGAAGACTGATCTGTTCATCTTGACTCTGGATCTTGTGAACCCGTGCCCGGAGCACAGAGCATACTGTATCTGAGTCCGCGGAGTCCATGTTATGGCCAGTTCGTACTGTCAGTACTGAACCACAGGCTTGGACTCAAAACGCAGACTCAGTCTCAGTTCACAAAAATTAGTCCTTTTAATAAAAATGAGGTCGGTACACAGGTGATCAGATAGCAAGGCAACAGTGTCCAAATCGGCAGGTGAAAGGCGAGGTCAAAAAAGTCAAAAACAGGTCAGGAAACTATAGGGCTCAAGAAACTTACACAAGAGGAAAAATGCTGGAACGCTGTCACAAGGAACAAGACGAACTGGCACTGTAGGAAGGGAACACTAAGACTATGTACTCTGGAGGAGGGGAGACAATGAGACACAAGTGCAACACATTAGGGCAGGGCAGGTAATCACACAGGAGGGAGACACATGAGGGCAGGAAGTAAAGGACCTGAAACGATACAAGAGGTGAGTATCAAAATAAAACAGGAAGTACAAGACAAAGAACACAAGGAGAAACAAAAGATAACTTAACTATCCAGACGGGGCGTGACACCAGCACTGGGTGAGGCCGCTGCAAACGCGAAGAATGCAGAAAAAAAACAACTCAATCTTTTCGGATTTTTCCAAAAGAGAAAGAAGGGTAAGAATTTAGCTTTTGTAGTAACTTCTCAATAATGGTTGAAATTGCGTGTTGATTTATGATGATGTAACGACCACAGATGACTAGACTTGCTAGCCCTTGGCTAACGGGTCGGGCCCTTTAGTCGACTGGTTAGTGCAGTCACCTGTGGTGCGAAAGACGCGTGTTCGTGTCCCGGGTGCGGAAGTTCTCGGCTGCCCCTGAATTCGCAACACTGGTGTCAAAAGTGGATTGGTATGGTGAGACCATCGGAAGCGCGTGCCCATAGACGTGAGGGAGCTGATAGGCTGAAGCACGAGGACGGGCTTCTCGAAGGAGTGGGGTAGTGTAACGACCACGGGTAAGTAGACCCGCTAGTCTTTGGCTAACGAGTCGGACCCTTTAGTTGACTGGTTAGCGCAGTCGTCTGTGGTGTGAGAGATCCAGCGTCGTGTCCCGGGTGTGACGGTTCCCGGCTGCCCCCGCCTGTGTGTGTGTGTGTGTGTGTGTGAAATGAAACGAAACGCCGTTTCCTCCAGCCCACAGCAGCACAACACAAAGACACAAACACATCCAAAAGCTACTAGAACACACACATCCAAACTAACACATATATCAAAACTAAACAAAACATCACTGTCCAGGGGAACGAACGCCAGCCACGATGAATGTCGGAACCGCTGGTCTGCATGGACTAGCAGTTAGCTTAGCCCGCCCCGCTTCCGCGCCATTTGAGACCGCTCTCGGCGTTTCCTCCTCGTGCACAGGTCCAGGCAAGGGCCGTGGTCCCCAGGCGCACCAGACGAAGCGGACCACGCTCTCCCAGCCGATCCAGCGCCAGCTCTCCCAGCCAGAAACCTTCGACCCACCTCCCCGAACTCCTCAAGACGACATCAAAACAACACAGTCAACACCAGCTGAGGCCGTCGCCAGACCGCCCTTGGTGTTATCTGTACTGCCGGTCTGCATGGGCTAGCAGTTAGCCTAGTCTGCCCCAGCTCTCCCAGCCATCAAACGAAGACAAACTTAGACGCAGACGTGGACAAAGACACTGCATGGACAGTCCTGGGTGAGGCCGCCGCAAATGTGAATTTGCACCGCCATCTTCCGACACCAGCACTGGGTGAGGCCGCTGCAAACGCGAAGAAAGCAGGAAAAAAACAACTCAATCTTTTCGGATTTTTTCCAAAAGAGAAGGAAGGGTAAGAATTTAGCATTTGTAGTAACTTCTCAATAATGGTTGAAATTGCCTGTTGATTTATGATAATGTAACGACCACAGATGACTAGACTCGCTAGTCCTTGGCTAACGAGTCGGACCCTTTAGTTGACTGGTTAGCGCAGTCGTCTGTGGTGTGAAAGACCCAGGTTCGTGTCCCGGGTGTGACGGTTCCCGGCTGCCCCCGCCTGTGGGGAACTAAGTTTTCTGGTTCTTCACTCGTTGCCATGCAACGTAACTTAACATCACAGAACAAACTGGCGCCGAATAGCGTATGCAACGTGTAACTACAGCAGAAAGTAGTCCCTTAGTATACCATAGGGTATAGGCAACAGTCCTTTAGCAGGGGGTTTCTCGTAAATACATCACATTTCCATAAAACGAACTAAAACAGTAACGACTCATTCATTTTACTACAGGCACAAACAAAAGGTAACGATCATATTGAACAATACAGCACTACACTGCATGAACTGTACCTGAAAATTGTGTGTGTGTGTGTTTGTGTGTGTGTGTGTGTGTGTGCGTGTGCGTGTGTGCGTGTGTGTGTATGTGAAAGAAAATTTACTATTCCAATAAACTAATGTTAACATAAATACATTTAACTTTATTTCTCTAGTCTGGTACTGTAGCACGTCAATAAATGTTTAATGATAGCAGTTGTGACGTATTCTGCTCCTACTCAATACTAATACTAACAACTAACAACTACTAATATTTTTAACATCACAATTAATAATCCATCTGGAGAGTAAATAACAGTTCTGGAGGTACACATTTAAATTCTTCAATGATTAAGCCCTGTACTTTGAATGTAAATAAGGTGCCAGCGTGCATAAAAAAGCATCAAAATAGAGCTTGTTAATAAAAAAAAATGTTCCGGAGGAGGACCCTTCTGGACCCCCTACAGAAGTCCGGGCTAAGCCCTGAATGTCCTCAAATCCTGGAAACGCCCCTGTACCCACCTGATCAGCAGCCCAGCGGACTGACACCCTGCCGAGATTTCGGAGGTGTGTGCACATCTGGATACATGCCTTAGCTCTTTGAGACTCAAGATACTCATTCTAATGTCACTAACGCCATCTTCAGGTTGAGTCGGTGGGATGAGCAGATATTATTCAGCCATGGAACCAACTGTTCCATCACCTCCAATACACTTTTATTAAAAAATGAACATGCGGTTTTAATGGATTATATACACAACCTTGATTACGTTCTGTTTTGCACATAAAGATCCAATTGTTTTGCACATAAGCGCTATAAAAGTTATATTATGGATGTGACAATGAACTATGGAGGATTTACAGTGGACTCTTTACCATGGACGTTATGCTATCTATGGTTGTGGCTTTCCATGTACTGTGTAGGCCACAGCTCTGGTAGATCTTCAAATTGTTAAATACAAAACGCGCATGAGGAGATTGAGTTGCAGATTGCTGAAACAATGCTTTAACTACGCAGGGAACATTCGAGAACAGCTCTGAGGGAGAAAACTGGGGCTGATAAGCCCTTAAAAGAGCCCATGTAGTGGTGTTGGTATGTGAAAAATGTTATTGTTATTATCCAACTATTATAGTTGAATAAACTGAGTACACCACAATATAGACTTTAGTATGTAGTAAATATTGTATTTGTGACCACATGCACAACTTCCATTTTTTCTCACTGAGGCTGACCTCCCTCTCATCCGTATTATCCTCCACATTCCTTGATAAATGTTTGACGATACAAATACTGAACAATGATGGTCTCATCTGCCACGGTGGAACTGAGGACTGTCTGCTGAATACTTGTAATGAATGCAAAGACGGGGACACTCATCAAACAGCTCACTGACACCATACCAGAGGAGGGACAGAAGGTCACCAGCTGGCTTAAATGGCAGACAAACAGAGGGGTGTTGGTGAAGGTGGAGATGAGTGGAATTGTGGGGAATGTACGAAGAGAGAAAACATGCAATAAACTGAAACATCAAACACCCATTATCAAAAGTTTTATTGTATAAAATCATGTACGGTGGTTATTACATCATTCAGCAATTGTTGCTGTGTGTTGGATGGATAATGAAGTGTATACCTAACTCATCACACAATGAACTCAATGTCCCACATTTCTTCTCTTCGTCTCATCTGACTCAGACATTCTGTATTTTTCTCATCACTTGCCAGGTCCGTAAGCATCGTAGGCTGCCGAGCCTGCTCGTTCATCGCCTCCTGCCTGCAAGTCATGGACGAGGGTCGCTATGGCACAGGTAGGGCAATATGGTGGACAGGGGACTCTAGAAATGGAAAGTGAACGCATATGAATTCCGAATCATGCAAACGCACTCAAACCGACAGACGACACTGACTGCAGTCATTTGACACATCCACGTGGTCTTCATAAGCACAGACGGTACTACATCTACCAACTGATGGTGTTAGTGAGATCCGTGGTTAAGGAAGGTGATGGTGTTTGACACAGATCACGCTGTAGTTAATAAAAGACCATGTGAAACTATGCTCCCAAATCAGAACCACAACCCCCCTTCCACTGGTGTGTGACAGATTAATGTTGTGTATAGTAGGTCGTACAGATGCTTTCACTTGAAGCAGAATAACGTTTGCATGCTACAGTGATGTGTGTCTTGATCCCTGCTCCATAATCCATATAAGAAAATCAAAGAAGGTTGAATAATCAGTTCTTCTGGGTACATTTTTTTGTGTGTGTGGGGGTGGGTTGCCCGGGGTTTCCCCCTTTTTTCTCCCCAACTGTACCCGGCCATTTACCCAACTCTTCTGAGCAGTCCCGGTCGCTGCTCCGCCCCCTCTGCCGATCCGGGGAGGGTTGCAGACTACCACATGCCTCCTCCCATACACGTGGAGTCACCAGCCGCTTCTTTTCACCTGACAGTGAGGAGTTTCGATGTTTGTGTTCATAGGCAACACAGATATTTAGGGTAGCTACGTTACCCGGACGCCCCCAATACAGCGTTTATTGACAGATAGGTTTCATCACTCAACTAAGTGAAGTCCTCTCAAGAGGTCTCTTAGATGAGAGATGAAACGTATCAGTTAATCAGTGATGTTTCTGTCGACGTTGATTCGGGACAGACGACACTCATAGAGAGAGACTGTCTGTTTCGTTTTCTATAGGGATCTCTGCTTGCATCGCCTGCTTTCTCATCCCCAGCTGGCAAAGGAGGCAGTAGTTCTGCGACCATGACACATACCCACATCCGGCTTCCCAACCGCAGACACGGCCAATCTTGTTTGTAGGGCCACCCGACCATGCAGGAGGTAACACGGGGATTCGATCCGGGATCCCCGTGTTGGGAGGCAAAGGAATAGACCCCTACACTACCAGGACGCCCCTGCTGCTAACCAGTCTAAATAATAATAATAATAATAATACATTTTATGTATAGAACCCTTGTCAGAGTACTCCAACACGTTTCACATGAGTTAAAATGAACATGAAAGCAACACATGGAAAACATGTAACACAACATTAATCACACACCAAAAGACATTCTGAAAAGGTGAGTTTTGATTAATGGTGTTAACATGGACAGATCGCAGTAGGAGGGCGTTCTGTGATGACCTTCATTATTTCATCTACTAAAGTAATGAATCAAGACACGTGTCAGTATGAATCGACTTACTTCATAAGGGGTTCCATGAAGCGGATCATAGTCGTAATTGATTCGTAAAACCTGGTGACAGTAAAAAAAAAAATGTTTAAAAAGCACGATGAAATGCCTAACGGACACAAGTCAACTATGTAAAATACAAAAAAATATATTTCTGCGTCCAACAACTGGGATGCCGAAGAGTCCCTTTTTTCCAGCTTTCCCCCACGTGAAGAACTCCATAGCATCATCCGCGGCCAAGACTAAAGGGGTGATCACACACACAGACTAAATGTTATTCGTCAAACTCATCTGAAAGTAATTTCCCTGGTTAACACTCACTCTAAGGAGTCCAGCGTGTCATTCCTCTGGTGCAGATCCTCATTTCTACAAGGTGGATTAAGAAGAACAAGACGTGCACCTCTCATTATGCTAGTCTCAGATTTAGCATCAGTAGAACTTCATTGTTTCCCCCTTACACTCACCCTGAGGAGTTGCCCACTCTGGTTTCCATCAGGACAACGTTGAACATGGATTGGTCTTCTTGTTGTTGTCTACAGACAGGATGTGAGAAAAAACAACATGCCTTATAACAATGACTCTTCAATTTCCCTTATGATACCGTGTAAACAACCATGTTTAAATCAAGTAGTGATGACATTTTTACACACAACTCTTTCCATCACTTCCGGACATCAGAGACTAGTAGTCCTCAGGCAGCAGATTGTGTATGATTGTTTAACCAAAGCTGGTGAATATTGAATGTTAACACACTCACGTGTGGTTGTTCACCTCGGGGACAGGAAGTCCAAAGGCACAGCCGAGGAGAATCAGACTGAGACAGCAGGAGGACTTCATTCTGATTCCTGCGTCGGGGACAAGACGAGTAAGTAAGACTGGTCCTCTATCTTGGATGAACTGACGCACGACGTTAAGGGACCATTTATAAACTCCACGCTGTACCTTGCCAACACTACCAAGGCCACACCGGGGTGGTATTCCCCCATCAGCTCACCGTCTGTAGCAGATCCAGATCCAGATTTTAACTTTGGGGTTGTGATGAACCAAGCAGTGTGGGAGACACGTAGACAGATCCTGGATCAGTTATACCACGATGAACGTACTAAGCTGCTAGATGTTCTTTTTTTTGGATCCAACTCAACATGGAAAAGGAAGGACACACCTGTCCAATAAGGGTAACTAATGAGGCTTCCCCAATTTTGTTCAAATATTTACCGGATTAAGGAGTTAAATAGCGTCATTGAGCTACCTCAGCAACATGTATACCCAAGTCTGTCAGGGCTGGCGCTGAGGTATGGGAACTGCATATGTGGGAGGGTCTGATGGTCAGCGCCGAGTCAAGTGACACAAGTTAAAGCGGGAAGAGACGAGTAGAGGAAAAATGGAATCAGGACTCAGGACCAATTTATTTCTCATTTCACTTCATGCACCTGCGTACATGAAATGAAACGAAACGCCGTTTCCTCCAGCCCACAGCAGCTCAACACAAAGACACAAACACATGCAAAAGCTACTAGAACACACACATCCAAACTAACACATACATCAAAACTAAACAAAACATCACTGTCCAGGGGAACGAACGCCAGCCACGATGAATGTCGGAACCGCTGGTCTGCGTGGACTAGCAGTTAGCTTAGCCCGCCCCGCTTCCGCGCCATTTGAGACCGCTCTCGGCGTTTCCTCCTCGTGCACAGGTCCAGGCAAGGGCCGTGGTCCCCAGGCCCACCAGACGAAGCGGACCACGCTCTCCCAGCCGATCCAGCGCCAGCTCTCCCAGCCAGAAACCTTCGACCCACCTCCCCGAACTCCTCAAGACGACATCAAAACAACACAGTCAACACCAGCTGAGGCCGTCGCCAGACCGCCCTTGGTGTTATCTGTACTGCCGGTCTGCATGGGCTAGCAGTTAGCCTAGTCTGCCCCAGCTCTCCCAGCCGATCCAGCGCCAGCTCTCCCAGCCATCAAACGAAGACAAACTTAGACGCAGACGTGGACAAAGACACTGCATGGACAGTCCTGGGTGAGGCCGCCGCAAATGTGAATTTGCACCGCCATCTTCCGACACCAGCACTGGGTGAGGCCGTTGCAAACGCGAAGAAAGCAGGAAAAAAACAACTCAATCTTTTCGGATTTTTCCAAAAGAGAAGGAAGGGTAAGAATTTAGCCTTTGTAGTAACTTCTCAATAATGGTTGAAATTGCCTGTTGATTTATGATAATGTAACGACCACAGATGACTAGCCTCGCCAGTCCTTGGATAACGAGTCGGACCCTTTAGTTGACTGGTTAGCGCAGTCGTCTGTGGTGTGAGAGACCCAGGTTCGTGTGACGGTTCCCGGCTGCCCCCGCCTGTGGGGAACTAAGTTTTCTGGTTCTTCACTCGTTGCCATGCAACATAACTTAACATCACAGAACAAACTGGCGCCGAATAGCGCATGCAACGTGTAACTACAGCAGAAAGTAGTCCCTTAATATACCGTAGGGTATAGGCAACAGTCCTTTAGTAGGGAGTTTCTCGTAAATACATCACATTTCCATAAAACGAACTAAAACAGTAACGACTCATTCATTTTACTACAGGCACAAACAAAAGGTAACGATCATGTTGAACAATACAGCACTACACTGCATGAACTGTACCTGAAGATTGTGTGTGTGTGTGTGTTTGTGTGTGTGTGCGTGTGTGCGTGTGTGTGTATGTGAAAGAAAATTTACTATTCCAATAAACTAATGTTAACATAAATACATTTAACTTTATTTCTCTAGTCTGGTACTGTAGCACGTCAATAAATGTTTAATGATAGCAGTTGTGACGTATTCTGCTCCTACTCAATACTAATACTAACAACTAACAACTACTAATATTTTTAACATCACAATTAATAATCCATCTGGAGAGTAAATAACAGTTCTGGAGGTACACATTTAAATTCTTCAATGATTAAGCCCTGTACTTTGAATGTAAATAAGGTGCCAGCGTGCATAAAAAAGCATCAAAATAGAGCTTGTTAATAAAAAAAAATGTTCCGGAGGAGGACCCTTCTGGACCCCCCTACAGAAGTCCGGGCTAAGCCCTGAATGTCCTCAAATCCTGGAAACGCCCCTGTACCCACCTGATCAGCAGCCCAGCGGACTGACACCCTGCCGAGATTTTGGAGGTGTGTGCACATCTGGATACATGCCTTGGCTCTTTGAGACTCAAGATACTCATTCTAATGTCACTAACGCCATCTTCATGTTGAGTCGGTGGGATGAGCAGATATTATTCAGCCATGGAACCAACTGTTCCATCACCTCCAATACACTTTTATTAAAAAATGAACATGCGGTTTTAATGGATTATATACACAACCTTGATTACGTTCTGTTTTGCACATAAAGATTCAATTGTTTTGCACATAAGCGCTATAAAAGTTCTATTATGGCTGTGACAATGGACTATGGAGGATTTACAGTGGACTCTTTACCATGGACGTTATGCTATCTATGGTTGTGGCTTTCCATGTGCTGTTTAGGTCGCAGCTTTTGTAGAGCTTCAAATTGTTAAATACAAAACGCACATGAGGAGATTGAGTTGCAGATTGCTGAAGCAATGCTTTAACTACACAAGGAACATTCGAGAACATCTCTGAAGGAGAAAACTGGGGCTGATAAGCCCTTAAAAGAGCCCATGTAGTGGTGTTGGTATGTGAAACATTTTATTGTTATATCCAACTATTATAGTTGAATAAACTGAGTACACCACAATATAGACTTTAGTATGTAGTAAATATTGTCTTTGTGACCACATGCACAACTTCAATTTTTCTCACTGAGGCTGACCTCCCTCTCATCCATATTATCCTCCACATTCCTTGACAAGAGTTTGACGATGCAAATACTGAACAATGATGGTCTCATCTGCACCGGTGGACCTGAGGACTGTCTGCTGAATACTTGTAATGAATGCAAAGATGAGGACACTCATCAAACAGCTCATTGACAACATACCAGAGGAGGGACAGAAGGTCACCAGCTGGTTTAACTGGCAGACAACAGGGGGGTGAAGGTGGAGATGAGTGGAATTGTGGGGAATGTACGGAGACAGAAAACATCATCAGGTTTCATCAGGAATTAGTTTGTTAATGAGAAACGGAGAGAGCCCTCATGACTTATGCAATTACACAATATAAAAAATACACGTTCTTCAAATTCATGTTATCAGGCTATACTATATAATGCATGCAATCAAGCCAAACTTCTAGCGTTCATGTGCCTTTTCTCATTTGGCAGGTGCATTGATCCATAGCTATTTACAAGACAATTTTATTTGCAAAATAATTTCTTGGATTAAGCAAAATATTCACTGATTCCACATATTAAATTAATGCAAAATATTTAGATTGCTGAAATATTATAGAGGGCAAATCTAAATAAATCACAGGAAGGATAATAATAATTTATATTTATAAAACCAATGAAATAGGTCACGGTTAGACTTGGAATCAGTGAGTATCCATGTCTGACGTCATAAAGAACATTCTAAAAACATTTTGAGGATGTCAGCCAGGGTCTGTCATGTGTCAGTTTTCCGTTTTATTTTGAAGGTCTTGTCTCTGTGTTCACGTCCTGTTCCCCATGTGATTACCTGTCCCCGCCCTTATGTGTTTCACCTGTGCCTCGTTATCCCTTCCCTCCTGTGTGTATCTAACCAGTGCTCCCCTGTGTGTCAGTGCCAGATTGTCTGAGCAGCAGCTTTCCAGCGTTTCTTGTAAGAGATTTTCCCCGTGTCTGACTGTTTCGTTCCTGGTTTCCGAGCCTCCGTCTCCTGTTTTGGTACCATCGCCTGTTTGTTAGTCCACATGGTTCTTGAAGTCTTCTGCCTGCCGATTTTGTACCTCTGCCTGCCTGATTGCCTTTCTGGATTTTGACCCTGGGACCGAATTAAAGACCCTGAGAACTGGTTACTGTCTGCCTGCATTTGTGTCCGCCAGTCTCTGTGTCCACGACAAAACAATCTGGCCATGATGGACACAGCAGAGCAGGACTCCGTGCTCACTACCCTCGAAGTGCAGGAGCGTCGGCTCTGACAACAGGAGGAGAAGATTGAGTAGGTGCATCGGGCTGTGGCAGAAACTTCCCAGCGCAGTGAGCGGCACAGTTACCGCTCAACTCCGTCATCGGGCAGCTTCAAGCCATGGGCTCAGTCACTCACCCCTCTGTCAGCTGAAACCCCTGCGCCGGCCTCATCGTCAGCTCTGGCACCAGAACCGCCTCTGGCTCCTGCTCGTCCCTCAGAAGTCAGACCCGTCCGGCTCTCCAGTCCGGAAAGATTCTCTGGGGAATCTGATGACTGCCACCCCTTCCTCTCTCAGTGAGAGCTCCATTTTGAGTTCCAGCCCGCCACCTTCCCCTCGGATCGAGCTAAAATAGCCTTCATTATCTCCTACCTATCGGGGAGAGCCAGGGCGTGGGCCACCGCGGAATGGAGCCGGCTGTCTGCAGTATGTATCTGTCGTGGACACAGACTGGCGGACACAAATGCAGGCAGGCAGACAGTAACCAGCAGGGTCTTTAATTCGGTCCCAGGGTTAAAATCCAGAAAGGCAATCAGACAGGCAGAGGTACAAAATCGGCAGGCAGAAGACTTCAAGAAACAGGCGGACTAACAAACAGGCGACGGTAACAAAACAGGAGACGGAGACTCGGAAACCAGGAACGAAACAGTCAGACACGGGGAAACTCTTACAAGAAATGCTGGAATGCTGCTCTAGGAGACAAAACAATCTGGCGCTGACACAAAGGGGAGCACTGGTTAAATACACACAGGAGGGAAGGGATAACGAGGCACAGGTGAAACACATAAGGGCGGGGACAGGTAATCACATGGGGAACAGGACTTGAACACAGAGACAAGACTATCAAAATAAAATGGAAAAGTGACACATGACAGACCCTGACAGTACCCCCCCCCCTAACGGCCGACTCCTGGCGGCCCAGGACCCTGAGGATTGCGGCGGTGGCACTCGGCTATGAGGCGAGGGTCCATGATGTCCCGGGAGGGGACCCATGAGCGTTCCTCCGGCCCGTAGCCCTCCCAGTCCACCAGGTACTGCAGGCCTCGGCCCTGCCGCTGAACATCCAGCAATTTCCTGACAGTGTAGACAGTCTCACCATCAATGAGACGGGGGGGGCAGTGGGGGCTTGGCAGCGGGGACGAGTGGGCTCTCCTTGACTGGTTTGATCTGGCTGACGTGGAAGGTGGAGTGTATGCGGGTGGTCCTGGGAAGCTTCAATTTGACAGCAGAGTCATTAATGATTTTTGAGATTGGATATGGGCCAACGTACCTTGGTGCTAACTTGCGGGATGGGTGGTGGATGGGCAGATCTTTGGTGGAGAGCCACGCTCTTTGTCCAGGGCGGTATGCTGGGGCTGGGCGGCGACGGCGGTCAGCCATTTTCTTGTAGGCGGCGGAGGTCTGGAGAAGAGTCCGGCGGGCGGGAGACCACATGCCTCGACACCGGCGGTCTGCAGTATGTAACTCTCTTTCTCTCTTCACCGACACATTTAAACAAATTTTTCACTCTACTCTTCCCGCTAGAGAAGCTGCTAGAGCTCTACACTCCCTGAGACAAGGAAGACGATCTGTGATGGTCTATGCCATAGAGTTCCGCACGCTAGCCGCCGACAGTGGTAGGAATCAACCTGCCTTGGTGGATGCCTTCTTTAATGGACTCTCTGAGATCCTGAAGGATCATCTCACTCCTCTGGACCTGTCTGTGGAGCTGGATGCCCTCGTCGCTTTAGCCTCCCGCATCGACATAAGACTGAGGGATAGACAGAGAGGTCGCCCCATCAAGGAACCTGACCAGCTCGGCACCCCTCCCCAAGCTTCGGTCTCCATGAGCAGCTCACCTCCCAATGCTGTTCCGGAGCCAATGGAGGTTGGGCGTACCCGTCTCACCCCAGCAGAACGTCACCGTCAGATGAAGGAGGGTCGGTGCATATACTGTGCCCAGCGGGGTCATTTCATCACCTCCTGCCCTCTACGTGGTTCCCTACCTGCTCCACCCTCTAGACCCCTGGTGAGTGTTACCACTCTTAAAAATAAGACTCAGAGACAATTAACAAAGGTGAAATTAACCGCTGCCTCTTCTACTCTGAACTGTTCAGCATTAGTTGATTCAGGTGCAGATACTAACCTGATGGATTTCAGTATAGCCCAGAGCCTAGGCGCCTCTGATGAGCTGCTGCCTACACCCCTCATTTCCACGGCTCTTGACGACAGGCTTATTGCCACTGTTACTCATCAGACCTCACCCATCCAGATGAGCCTCCCTGACGGACATGTGGAAAACCTCCGTTTCCACCTGTACAACTCTGAGATGCATCCCCTGATCCTCGGGTACCCCTGGCTGATTCAGCACAACCCACACATCAACTGGGCTACCGGTCAGGTAATTGGGTGGGGGAAAAACTGCTACCAAGACTGTTTCCAGGACATAGCCTCTAACCTCTTGAGTAAGACAGAGTCAAAGGACTCTCCTGACCTGACTGGTGTCCCAGCCTGTTACCATGACTTACAAGAAGTTTTCAGTCAGAGCAGAGCTGCTTCCCTTCCTCCCCATCGTGAATATGACTGTGCTATCGACTCCTCCCCGGTGCACCCATTCCCAAGGGTCGGTTGTACTCTCTGTCCGCAGCCGAGAGAAAAGCTATGGAGGACTACATTAATGACTCCCTCGCAGCAGGGCTAATTTGGCCATCATCCTCTCCAGCTTGAGCAGGGTTCTTTTCGTTGAGAAGAAAGACAAGAGTCTAAGACCATGCGTTGACTATTCCCCACTCAACAACATTACAACCAAGAACCGTTACCCCCTCCCACTAATTTCTTCTGTCTTTGACGTCCTCAAGGGCGCCAAGGTATTCACAAAATTGGATTTGCGGAATGCGTATCACCTAATACGCATCCAGGAGGGGAATGAATGGAAAACAGCTTTCAATACGCCCATTGGCCACTACGAGTACTTGGTCATGCCCTTTGGATTGTCTAACGCCCCCGCAGTTTTCCAAGCCCTAGTGAACGATGTCCTGAGGGACCTCCTGGATCAAAATGTTTTTGTATTTCTTGATGATATCCTTATTTTTTCCCCCGACGAAGAGTCTCATGTCCGGATGGTACGGGAAGTGTTGAAAAGACTGTTAAAAAATTAACTGTTTGCCAATGCAGAAAAGTGTGAATTCCACAGGAAACAAGTGACTTTTCTGGGGTACGTGATCTCCCACGATCACTTGGAAATGGACCCAGAAAAAGTCCAGGCTGTGGCAGAGTGGCTGACCCCCACCTCCCAAAAGGAGGTACAACGTTTTCTTGGCTTTGCAAACTTCTATCGTAAGTTCATTAGAAACTTTAGCTCGGTGGCCGCCCCTTTAAGTGCCTTAACCTCTCCCAAGGTTTCGTTTCAGTGGTCTCAATCCTCCGAGGATGCGTTCCAGCGTCTGAAGAGGCTCTTCACCACAGCTCCGGTCCTCACCCTGCCCTCAGTCGATCAACAGTTCATCATGGAAGTGGACGCCTCCAGCCCTGGAGTGGGGGCCGTCTTGTCCCAGAGATTAGGTACGGATAATAAGATCCACCCCTGTGCTTTTCTTTCCCGGAGATTATCTCAGGCGGAGAGAAACTACTCTGTGGGGGACCGGGAGCTGTTGGCTGTAAAAGTGGCGCTGGAAGAGTGGAGGCACTGGCTAGAGGGGGCGGTCCAACCATTCCTCGTGTGGACAGACCACCGGAATCTTGAATACCTCAAGGGTGCCAAGAGGCTCAATGCCCGCCAAGCCAGGTGGGGAGTTTTCTTTTCCCGGTTTAATTTCACTCTGTCATATCGTCCAGGAAGCAAGAACACAAAGCCAGACGCCTTGTCACGCATTCATGCACCCGAAACAGACTCCTCAGATCCAGAACTCATCCTCCCTGAAACCTGCATCGTGGGAGCCTTCACCTGGAGTGTGGAAAGCAAGGTAATAGAGGCTCTCAGGGCAATTCCAGCACCCCCTGAGACCCCCATGAACAGGTTGTTTGTTCCTCCTTCCCTCCATGGGGAGGTTATTAAGTGGGCTCATGAAAACAAGTTCTCCTGTCATCCTGGTATCCGAGATTACAATATCTGGGATACCTTGGCGGGCAAAATGAGCTTTCAGCTTCTGTATCACTGTGGTTGACTTGGTATCTGCCAGGTAATCTATTTCCCAAAAATTTGAGAAAAAATCAAGAATTATGAGGTAGTCTTTGTTTTCAAACATGAACAGATCCGTGCCCACCTTTGCCCACGGCCTGCTTGGCACATCATGTGACATTAGTGTTTCTTTTTGTTGCTTAATGTCCATTGATCTGCAGATGTCACACTTTGCTATATATGATTTTATTTGGTCGTTCATGCCCTGCCAATAGACACACTCCCTAGCCCTCCGTAGGCATCCTTCCACACCCAGATGTGATGCGTGTAGGCGGCAAGTGATGTCTTTCCTCAGTGCATCAGGGATGACAGCGCGCTCACTCCTGAACACTATTCCATCTTGGTGGCGTAACTCCTCTTGGAATGAGAAGTAGGGCTTGATTTCCCTTGGTGTTTTTGACTTATCGTCAGGCCATCCTTGCTGCATCATTTTGATGAGAAGCTGCAGTGTTTCATCCTCTTTTGTGGCAGATCGTATATCATGTAGCCTGTCTGTTGCGATAGGTAAGTGTTGTGCCATGTTGACAGTCTCTAGTTCTGCATCCGGTGCACTCTCAGGAAGATAAGCTCTGCTCAGAGTGTCTGCTAGCAGCATGTCTCTACCTGGCACATATACTACATCTAGATCATACTTTTGTATGCGCAGCATCATTCCCTGCAGCCTTTTGGGTGCACTTAGTAGAGGTTTTCTCACTATTGTTTCCAACGGTTTGTGATCACTTTACACCGTCACTTTTCGGCCGTATGTGTACTGGTGAAATCTTTCCATGCTAAAAACCATTGCTAAGAACTCCTTTTCTATTTGTGCATACCCACACTCTGTTTGAGTGAGTGCTCTGCTTGCAAATGCTATTGGCTTACCCATCTGCATGAGCGCTGCGCCTAAGCCTGTGTCTGAAGCGTCACACTGCACTGTGAGTTCCTCATCTGGGTCGTAATATTTCAGTACTGGGACCTTTGCTATAGTCTCTTTCAATTTGAGGAAAGCCTCCTCGTGCGGTGCTGTCCAGTTCCACTCCCTGTTTTTGTGTGTCAAATCTCTCAACACTACGCACTGGTCTGAGAGGTGGGGACAAAACTTGGCTAGATAATTTACCATACCTAGCAGCCTTTGCACTCCTTTCACATCAGTCGGTGCCGGCATCTTCTCAACGGCAAGCACTTTCTCTGGATCCGCCCTGAGTCCATCAGCCGTCAGGCGGTGTCCAATGTATGTGGTCTCCTTTTGTCTCAGCTTGAATTTGTCTTTGTTCAGCTTGATGTTCTTTTGTCTGCATCTTTCAAGAAACAGTCTCAGTTTTCCATCATGGTCACGCTCAGCTTCCTCCTGTGTTTCCCCTTGGCCTGTGATCAGTACATCGTCAGCTATAATGTACAAGCCCGGTACACCATCCAGCGCTTGTGTGAACTTTCTCTGAAAGATTTCTGGGGCCGGACTTATCCCCATTGGCATCCTCAGCCACCTGTAACGTCCGAATGGAGTGGCAAATGTTGTTAAATAGCTGGACTCGTCCTCCAGCTTCACATGCCAGAATCCACTCTTGACATCACACACTGTGAACACTTTTGCTTTTGACAAGTCTGGTAAAATGTCCTCAATGGTTGGCAGTGGGAAGTGACTGCGCTTTAGAGCTTTGTTCAAAGGCTTGGGATCGATACACACTCTTGGTTTCCCACTTGGTTTCTGTACCACCACCATTGCACTGATCCAATCTGTACTGCATTCCACAGGTGTTATGATCCCTCTTTGCTTTAGGTCCTGTAGCTCGTCCTTCAGTGGTTTCATCATGGCGACTGGGACCCGCCTCTTTGGCAGCTGTACTGGTTTCACTGTGCTGTCCACCTCTATTTTGTATTTTCCCTCGAGGCAGCCATCGCCAATGAACACATCAGCATACTCATCTTTAATTTGTCCCATTATCCACTGTCCTGTTGTTGTTTCTGTTGTGACAATACTGTCTATTGTCATGATGTTTTCATATTGCACTTTTATCAATTTCATGGCCTCACTGGCTCTCCTACCCAGCAGAGGCACTGTACCAGCTGCATTCACCACCTGGAACTCTAAGCGATATAGCTTGTTGTTTCTCGGGTTTCTTATTTTCACTTTACATTTTCCCAGTGGTTTTAATTTGGTTTTATTGTACATTACTAGTACACTCTTCGTGTGTTCTAATTTGGCATCTGGATTCAGCAGGTTAATTGGGATGATATTGCAACTGGCACCACAGTCTATTTGGAATTTGATCATGTCCTTGCCTAGAAGCATGCCAGCATAGAGAAACTGAGTTTTCTTAATTTTCTCAGTTTCTTTTACATCCTGTACAGTCTCTGTATGCGCATCTTTCCCTGTGTCAGTCTCTACTGCATCCACAGTTTTTGTCTCAGTTTCAGTGACACAGGTGATAATATCTTCGTATTCATCACTCTCAGATTCAGTTGTTATTTTACTCACATATTTCTTTTTCCTTAGTTCCGGTTTTACTCTGCATTTGGCTGCAAAGTGGTTCTCTCTTCCACACTTTGTGCACTTCTTCCCAAACGCTGGGCACTTTTGTTTACTTTTCTCATGCGTTTTTCCACAATACCTGCACTCCACAGTGTTGCTCGTCTGTTTCCGATACTGTGCTCCTTGCACTGCATGTACCTCTTCCACCATCGATCCCGAGATGGTTTTCACATTGTCCTTTGAGAGCTCAGCGGCTCTGCACAGCTGCAAACATGTGTCCAGTGTCAAGTTTTTCTCTCGGAGCAGTCTTTCTCTTACGATTGTATTGTTACCGCCACACACAATCCGATCCCGAATGAGCGAGTCTCTCACTGTCCCAAAGTTGCATGTTCTTGCCAACACTCTCAGTTCCATGACATAATGGTCTATATTTTCACTGGTGCCCTGGTTTCTTGTAAAAAAAAAACGATAACGTTCCACAGTCTCGTTAACGCTGGGGTCGCAGTGATCACCAAACTTCTTGATAACGTCATCTAACGTCCATGCATCCTTCGGTGTGTCGCCCAGTAACGTGTCCATAAATTCCCTGCCGCTCTCCCCGACAAGATAGCTGAACAGTTTCACCCTCTGTTTGTCATCGGCGTCAGCCATGGCTAAATCCACATACAGAGCAAACTCGTCCCTCCAGGCCTTCCATGTCCTCGAAAGGTTGCTTGAGTCCAGACATAACGTTTGCGGTGGTTTAAGCCCATCCATGTCACACGGCAGTCTCACACTAGCAGCTAATGCTAACATATACTGAACGTTGCTTAGGAACACTAACCGCTCTCCCGCTCCTAGAAACTTTTCCGCACCAAACTTCAAACCGAGTCGTCCACCGCTGCCACCATGTTAAAGTGTGTTGTTTCCTTCTACTAATGAGACGTTACAACTCGTTTCAACCCCACTGGGCTATAAACTTTAATAATAACTTCGGCACGTAAGGTTATGCATCATGCTCGGTCCGTTATTCCAGGTGCAACAACATAAACGACCCCTGTGTAAACAAGGAACTAAACAATGGTTCCTAACAATAGTTCCTATTGTTACAGAGATAACGAAGGCTATTTTGGCTCGACCCGAGGGGAAGGCAGCGGGCTGGAACTCAAAATAGAGCTCGCACTGAGAGAGGAAGGGGCGGCAGTCATCAGATTTCCCCAGAGAATCTTTCCGGACTGGAGAGCCAGACGGGTCTGACTTCTGAGGGACGAGCAGGAGCCAGAGGCGGTTCTGGTGCCGGAGCTGAAGATGAGGCCGGCGCAGGGGTTTCAGCTGACTGAGAGGGGTGAGTGACTGAGCCCATGGCTTGAAGCTGCCCGATGACGTAGTTGATTTGGGGGCAGAGGGGTTGGACCAGTGACTGGGACCGTTCGGAAGAGTGGGATAATTGGCCAAGTGCAGTTGGGGGGGGGGGGGGATTCGGAAAAATACAACAACAAAAAAGATTCCCACAAACAAATAAAACTGGAACATAGGGATCAGTCAATAAAAGCATATATGTAACTTGTTTCCCATAAACACGGAGGCACAAAACTATAGCAGGACCACATTGAAGGGGACTCTGGTCCTCGTACCACATAGAGATTATCTTTCTGAAGTGCTGCAATACACCTCCTCACCCCTCCTCTCTCTCTCTCTCTCTCTCTCTCTCTCTCTCTCTCTCTCTCGCTCTCGCTCTCGCTCTCGCTCTCGCTCTCTCTCTCTCTCTCTCTCTCTCTCTCATCTCGTATAGTCTCATTTTATATAGTCGGAAGAACTGGACGGTGATACGGTTTTGCTGGCCGCAAAGCAGAATAACCGTTTACAATTGCATTGCCAATGACTTCAATTATCTCGTACTGCTGCTTATCAACCGAATAGAGACAAGCGATTCCTTGGCATTTTGGCAATGTGAGAATATGCTTTCTTTGCCACATGTATTTAGGCCCGTTTTTGGTGATTTTTATGTGAGTTTTGGGGGCTCCTTGAGCTGGAAATTGTTTCATGGCCTGACAACACTGATACTGCATCCCATTACTGGCAGAAGGTGCTTGAGGTTTTTTATGAACCTTGAAGATAATTGGTTTCAATCAATTAAGAAGTTGTTGTACCAGGGGCACGTAACCGTTCTTTGCCGCTCATCCCACAAAAAGTTAATAAAAGTGGCCTTGTTTGCATTCTACACATTACCATGTGGAAGACTGATTTCAGCCTCCCACGTCTATCCTCTGAACGTTGTATGATTATATGTGAGACCTGTTGAACGTTATCTAGAAGATAGCTCACGCCAATAGTTAGCTAGTGCTAAGCGCTAGCTTAGTCAGTGAAGCATTGGGAAATTGTGTAGCATTAAAGATGCGTGGCACTTACCCTGTTGATGTTAAATCCATTTGGTTTAAGTGGTTAGCGCACTTAAATGGTTTGTATTGAGGCTACACTGTGATTGCACTGATTTTGTGTAACAGAATTATATATATATGTAGTGATTAAGTAATGATATTGCAATTCATATACATGTTAATGGAAATCATATTGTAAGATGTTCTGAATGAAAAGAAGTTAATGAGATCTCATGTTAGAAACAGATATAGAATGAAATACTTACTATTCTGCACTATTTGTGTAGATTGGTTTTTTTTTAACTACCAGATAGAGTTTTGAAGATTGTGATGCCCAGCCCAGTGAGACTGTGGAGGATCATAGAAGCGGTGGCCTACCGTAGGATCTGTCCCAGGAAACGTCTGACAAGCCTGAATCATTCATCCAGACACCAATTACGAACTTATACACACTAGCCTATTTCCTCTACCAGGGTAGAAATAGTCATCGTTGAAGTATATTCAATACACTCAAGGATCAGGAACTGAACTCTTGGACCAACACATACACTCAAAGGACAAGGAGCTGAACTTTTCTTTCATCTCAAACTCTTAACCCTCAGAGGGTTGTGATTTGAATGAGGTTTTCGTTTATTATTTTATTTACTTTAAAGACCTCTATTTTGTTTTATTTCAATTCTTTCATTTAAAAGTCAGCGTTGTATATATTTTGCTGTTGTGAGGCAATAAAATTGTCAAATGTTCAACTCCTCTCCTGAGTTAGTCAAAGCAAACCCCTCCCCGAACCTAGTTCGATGTTAGCGCCTTTACCCCTAGTTTGCACCAGAGGCACTACAGAATGTTTTACGAATGTATCTAAATTAGCAGATACCCCACATATCATAGAAAAGGTGAACAAGAAAAGATGTTCTTCACTATATTATAATCCTCATCCGTAACCAGCCGACTCTTGGCACACCCTCCGAGCTGCGTTATTTGTCAGCGATCAATAGCACAACGGTATGGCCATCCGCAGACATGACAGATTATTAAATCCAATACGATAAAAAAATAAAACACCCATTATCAAATGATTTATTGTATAAAACCATGTACTGTGGTTATTACATCATTCAGCAATTGTTGCTCTGTGTTGGACGGATAATGAAGTGTATACCTAACTCATCACACAATGAACTTCATGTGCCACATTTCTTCTCTTCGTCTCATCTGGCTCAGACCTTCTGTATTTTTCTCATCACTTGCCAGGTCCGAAAGGATCAAGGGCTGCCCAGCCTGCGTCCTCATCACCTCCTGCCAACAAGGCTTGGGTGAGGGTCGCTATGGCACAGGCACCGTGACAGGGTGTCGCCGAACTGGAAAGTGAACGAATATGAATTCCGTATCATGCAAACGCACTCAAACCGACAGACGAGACTGACTGCAGTCATTTGACACATCCACGTGGTCTTCATAAGCACAAACAGTACTGCATCTACCAACTGACGGTGTTAGTGAGATCCGTGGTTAAGGAAAGTGATGGTGTTTTACACAGATCACGCTGTAGTTAATGAAAGACCATGTGAAACTATGCTCCCAAATCACAACCACAACCCTCCTTCCACTGGTGTGTGACAGTTTAATGTTGTGTATAGTAGGTCGCACAGATGCTTTCAGTTGAAGCAGAATAACGTTGGCATACTACAGTGATGTGTGTCTTGATGCATGCTCCATAATCCATATAAGAAAATCAAAGAAGGTTGAATAATCAGTTCTACTGGGTACGTTTTTTTGGAGGGGGGGGTGGGTTCCCGGGGGGATGGGTTCCCCCCTTTTTTCTCCCCAAATGTACCCGGCCATTTACCCAACTCTCCCGAGCAGTCCCGGTCGCGATATTATGAACCCTACATAGCCCTCGCCAAAATCCCGTACCCTGTCCCAAATCTCGCGAACGGACGCCGGATTTCCGCTGCAATTTTGGACAGCTGGCTGCTTTTGTAATTTTGGACTGCTGGCTGTCAACAACAGAACGGAGGTAAGTAACGTTAGTTGTCTGAAAATGAACATATATCTAATAAATAGACTTTCTCACATTTAAGAAAGCTGATCAGTAAGTTGTTACCTGTGTATAAAAAGCAATCTCACTATTTACCAGCTAGCTAACTTACTGCACAAGTAGAGTTGACTTTGTGAAGGAAAGTGAGGTTTAACATGCCAAAACGCGCACTCCAGATGAACTTCCCCTCGCTGCACACCCATAAGTCCCTTCCTATTTCTCTCGCCCCCTCTCTCTCTCGACCCGCACGCGCGCGCGCGCGCGCACGCACGCACGCACACACACACACACACACACTTTCTGTCTGCTCATCCCCTACTTCCTTTTGCTTTACAGAAATGGCAGATATTCTTTGCTGTCAGATTTGCAAGCCCACTCAGATTGCAGAGGAGAAAGCAAAAGAGCTCGAGGTTAGGTGCAAGTATTTTTTTAAGAGTAGTGTAGTGTAATAAGCTGACACTTATTTAAAGATGAACCAACAAAACATTTGAAAATATTCGTTTTGATTGTTTTGCTCACCATGTTACCCCATATTGTGGCAGTCATAATTCACTGTTGTTACCGTATTGGGAGGTGCTTGTGTCTTACAGCCAAGACAAAGGCGCAGCTGGGCTAAAAGAAAAACAGCCCATAAGGCTGTCACTCAGGACAAGCTACCTACATGAAAGACAGACACGTGTGTCTCCAGGCTGTTTCAATAAAGGCTGTCCAGTGAATGTTGCAGATGAAAAAGTTTGCATTTGCATCAAAGGGCAGTAACCGTGTCTTTTACACTTTAGGGACATATATTTGAGATTGGTCCCATTCAAAAAAGTGTAAAATTATTCGCAATTCTTAACTGTGCTGGATGACAATTCACTCCGGGCATTATCCCTTACATAATATCTACATTTTGCCACTTCCTGACAGGCGAACCACCCTCACATCAAGATGAGGCATCAAGATGAGGCATCTGATGCTACCTATGAAGCTACTAGCAGCTCAGTAGCTGGAACAAGTAAGGTCACAACTAATCCTCAGATCCTATCGCTACCCTTGACTGATACTCAGCATCAAATTAATTACCATTTAATCTATCTAGGCACATCAGACACAGAGGACCTGAAGAGGCAGCTGGATGACTTTGTTGGAGACCTGAAAAGGAAGTTGGAGGAGGATGAGAGCTACAGCGCACCTGTTAAGGCTTTTCTGTCCACTTTCTCAAAGCTCCACACAGACTCAGCCATCCAGTCTGCTTTGTTCTCCATAGGGAAAGCACCACAAGCCCAACCGATGGGACGGAAGAGACCAAGGGGTTTCCTCCAAACAACCACCACAATAGGTGTCCAACCTACAGCGGTGAGACGAAGAAAGACCCCTTTGGGTGGGAGGAGAAGCCTTGGAGCCGGCCGGCCCCCAAAAAGCTCTAAGAAGGAGCACGGCTACCACAAGAAGGGAAGAGCAAAGCCCGCACCTCACAATCTTTCCTTCTGTGTCCAAGAAAACAGTGCCTTAGGGAAGACACACTGAGGGCCATATGCATGCACATGATAGAGTGATATACTGTACATCCAGTCTCCTTTATAAATGCACTAGCAACCTAATGATTTTTTTCTCTCTTTTTAGAGAAATATTGTAATTGAGCACAATTTGCTGGTAGATTGTTCACTTATGTTCATGTTTTAGCTTAATATCCCATTAGAAGTATCCAACTATTTTAGTACTATTTCCCATAAGGAATACCCAACTACTGTAGATGCCTCATAGAGGTTAGAGCCTATGACAGACTCACACCCATAACACGAGCATGTTGTCAATAGATTTTTTTTTTAGCAGTTAAAAAGGACAAGTGATACTTGGTAAAGTGCTTGCTTTTGTTTCTAATATGAATAATAGTAATAACTACCGTATTTTCAGGTGTATAAGTCGCACCGGTGTATAAGGCCAAAATATTTTCATATATAAGTCGCACCTGTGTATAAGTCGCAGGGCCTGGCAAACTATGTAAAAAGGTGCGACTTATACACCGAAAAATATGGTAACTATATTGATTCAGCAATAGCACTTTCCAGTGACCAATGACGTACAAATGGACCTCCATGAACTGATTTGTGTCAGGTACCTGGGTGTTGAAGGTTAAAAAAAAGCTATAGCTTTCCACATATTGGCTCAGCTCAGCTCAGTCCTGTTCTTAGCTTTGTGCAGAAGCTCCTCTACTCCCTAAAAGGAAATGGGCTCCATTGCTTGGGCGCAGGTCCTATAGCTCAAAACTATGGTTTCTTGAGGAACCCCAGGGACTCCTTGCCATTAGAATGGCAATCTAGGTTGGTGACGGTGTTATTTGAATTCATCTATTTGAAAAAGAGCTTGAGAACAAAAACGGTTGTTGGGCCCTGAGCCCCTATTGGCGGAGGTCCAGTCCCATCGTAAGGAGTCATGTTAAGACATAAGGGGCTGGCTTATCTGTCTGGCCAGACAGATTCCCTGTTCCATCAGGGAACAAAGTGTTAAGTTGCGAGATCCCAGCAGACTAGTCGCACATGATAGTGTGATATACTGTACATCCAATCTCCTTTATAAATGCAGTAGCAACCTAATGATTTTTTTCTCTCTCCTTTTAGAATTGTAATAATACAGTCAAAATTGTAATGAATTTCATGAAATCCATGGCGTGTCTTCTTTAAAGGGGAATTTCAATTTTTAAGACCCTGGACCCTATTTTTAGATCTGCTTTTATCTAAATGAATGGTGGTATTTTCAATTATTGCAGTCGCTCCTGTCGAGAGTGAGGGGTCGCCAAAGTTAGTAAATTTCTCCCCCTAGTGGCAAAATAATAATTAAAACGGCAGTCTTATGTGCTCTCCTCTGTTCATGATCCTCATTGCTCATTGAAACTTGAGTAGTTTCGATGTCTGATACTTCATTACTTTTACCCAAGTAGCCTATAGCTTTTCAGCAGGCCTTCTTTATACAACACTGTGCACTATACACTATAGGCCTAGGCTAATAGTAGAAAATGTAAACTTTCTGGTAAATGAAATGAAAGACATGACTAGGATGTTTGTCTTATGATTTAAGTGTTTGCCCTGAAAACGAAATTAAGCAGGAAGTCTAGATTATTTTTGGTTTTGATTAAAAATAATCAAAATATTAAGTTACATAACTTATGAATCGTCTAAAAAGTGAACCATGGGGTTGAAATTATGATTGTGAGGGAAAGAATAGCCTTAAGTTGACTAACCTAACAATTTTAGGTTACAAGGTCTGCCTCTGCTCCTTGGATACGTTATTGGTATTATAATTGTGATGCATTTGAGGCTTGATGAGACAAAGAATCAGAATGAACCCCAGCTAAAAGGTTACATTGAGTATTACATCACGACAGAGTCAAATATGTCATCTTCCTGAGGGTGGCGCTAATGTGCAAGAGCTGAAGGTGGCGCTAATGTGTAAGACTTGTAAAAGTCATATTACTACAATATAGGAGCTCGTTTTGTTTGTAGTCATGATAAGGGGTGAAGTATCCTATGCTCAAACGTGGAGCAAGCAAAGATTGAGTTAAAAACGTTAATGTTGATTGTGGATAACTTAGACAGGTTAAATTGTGGGTGTACAGCGTTTCCTTGATGAGCGCTAACCCCATAACAACATATTTTCGCGTTGCTACGGTGGCGCACACGTGACAAAGCCAGAAACGGGATTTTGGCGAGGCCTATGTAGGGTTCATAATATCGCGTCCCGGTCGCTGCTCCACCCCCTCTGCCGATCCGGGGAGGGCTGCAGACTACCACATGCCTCCTCCCATACATGTGGAGTCGCCAGCCGCTTCGTTTCATCTGACAGTGACGAGTTTCGCCAGGGGACGTAGCGCGGGGTAGGATCACGCTATTCTCCCCTGCCCCCCCCAAAAAAAGAGGCGCCCCGACCGACCAGAGGAGGCGCTAGTGCTGCGACCATGACACATACCACATCCGGCTTCCCACCCACAGATACGGCCAATTGTGTCTTTAGGGACGCCCGATCAAGCCGGAGGTAACACGGGGATTCGAAACGGCGATCCCCGTGTTGGTAGGCAACGGAATAGATCGTTACACTACCCAAACGTCCCTGCTGCTTACAAGTCTTAATAATAATACCTTTTATGTATAGAACACTTTTCAGAGTACTCAAACACGTTTCACGAGATAAAATGAACATAAAAGCGAAACATGAAAAACATGTAACACAAAATTTCCTTTTTCTCCCCAATTGCACTCGGCCAATTTCCCTATTTTCCGAGCTTTCCCAGTCACTGCTCCGCCCCCTCTGCCGATCCAGGGGGCGTAGCCAGGGGGACATACCGTGTGGGAGATCACGCTATAGACCACTGCACTTCCGCGTTCGAACGTTAGAGCGGGGGGAGCTAGAGGGGGATAGAAGCCGGCAACTCAGGGATGGATTCAACCGCAGCTTAAGCAAACCCAGGACGAGCTGGTCTTCTGTTGACAGTCGTAGATGTTTGGACTCGGAGGATGTAACGAATGGACTGAGGTACCGATGAGCACTGAACTTCTTCCAAGTGAGGCCAGTCATGCCCATACACTTGGTGTCATTCCCTCGGAGAGCATCTGCAGACAGTCGTTCTTTGGACCAGTTCTCCAGCGCAGTATCTCGCTCTCTCCTGGCCTCGTCTCGCTCTCTCCTGGCCTCGTCTCGCTCTCTCCTGGCCTCGCCTCGCTCTCTCCTGAGATTTACCATCTCAACGACCTCCGCATTCTCCTCCTGGCTGGGCACGGGTGCTTGCTCTTCAGGAGAAACTGTGTACGTATGGTCATGTTTAACAGTGCTGTCTGGTGGTGTGATGGTGTCTCTTTTTTTGGCACTGTGAAACCGCCTGATCTTCTCTGCCCCCGCTGAACTACGGCGATGGGGGAATATAGAGGGACAGTAGTCCGGGTGCACGTAACCTATTATTAGCTAGTTAAACTAGCTAACATTACCAGTGATGAAGTGCAGACCGCAGACGTAAACATGTTTGCTGTCAGGATCCCAAAGTTGTCCATCCTTGTCTTTCCTTCTGATCGCCTGGAGCCATTTCAATCGTTTTTCTCCCTCTTTCTGCCTTTATAGGCAATACAAAAAAACGAATATTTGGGTTGTTTTTCTTGTTAACGGTACAGTCCACCACACAGCAACTTTTGGGCATCGTAGCTACGGCTACGCTGCGTATCTAATACAGTGCGGCTTGGCGGCTTGGGTTTTCTATCCCCCTCTCCTGGCGTCCTGTTGTCAAGGTACCCGGAAGTGTTCCGGTGGTCTATTCCCCCCAGCCCCCCCCCGAACAGGACAGGACACATACCACATCCGGCTTCCCACCCGCAGACACTTCCTCTTGTGTCTGTAGGGATGCCCGACCAAGCCGGAGATAACACGAGGATTCGAACCAGCAATCTCCGAGTGGGTAGCCAACACAGATAGGTACCCGGACGCCCCCTATACAACGTTTATTGACAGATAGGTTTCGTCACTCAACTAAGTGACTTCTTCTGAAGAGGTCTCTTAGATGAGTGATGAAACGTATCAGTTAATCAGTGATGTTTCTGTCGACCGTGAGTCGGGATAGACGACACGCATAGAGAGAGACTGTCGGTTTCATTTTCTATAGGGATCTCTGATTGCATCGCCTGCTTTCTCATCCCCAGTTTGCAGGGAGGAGGAAGACCACAACCCAATAGTGTCATCTCTCCGAGGGAGACAAGCAATAAACCAAGTTTAAATTGGGTCGAAAGAGTGTTTTGGAATAGGCAAGGACGGAGGTGCAGACTGAGGCATGCAAAGAGGCCGGTGATACTTACCCTACTCTGCAGAAAGAGAAAGAGAAAGAAACAATGTCAACCAACATTGTAACATTTAGCTTGTAATATGCACTCTGACTTTGATCACATTAAGGCAGCATTGATCTATGTCTGTGTAGTAGTTATATTGTCCGTTAGAAACAGCCCCCCCCCGTCTTTTTTGGGGGGGGGATCTACCGGGTCGCTGTTCCACACCCTCTGCCGATCTCGGAGGGCTGCAGACTACCACATGCCTCCCCCGATACATGTGGAGTCGCCCGCCGCTTCTTTTCACCTGACGGTGAGGAGTTTCGCCAGGGGGACGTAGCGCGTGGGAGATCACGCTATTCCCCGTAGTCCCCGCGTGCAGGCGCCCTGACCGACCAGCAGAGGCAGTAGTTCTACGACCAGGACACATTACCACATCCGGCTTCCCGCGCTCAGACATGACCAATTGTGTCTGTAGGGCCACCCGACCATGCAGGAGGTATCACGGGGATTCGACCGGTGATCCCCGTGTTGGGAGGCAACGGAATAGACCCCTACACTACCTGGACGCCCCTGCTGCTAACCAGTCTAAATAATAATAATACATTTTATGTATAAAACAATTGTCGGAGTACTCCAACGCGTTTCACATGAGTTAAAATGAACATAAAAGCAACACATGAAAAACATGTAACACAACATTAATCACACACCAAAAGACATTCTGAAAAGGTGAGTTTTGATTAATGGTGTTAACGTGGACAGATCGCAGTAGGAGGGCGTTCTGTAATGGCCTTCATTATTTCATCTACTCAAGTAATGAATCAAGACACGTGTCAGTATGGATCGATTTACCTGATAGAGGTTTTCATGAAGTTGCCCATAGTCATACCTGATTCGTAAAACCTGGCGACAGTAAAAATAAATAAATAAATATAGCACGGTGAAATGCCTAACGGACACAAGCCAACTTTGTGAAATATAAAAATATATATTTCTGGGTTCAGCAACTGGGATGCTGAAGAGTCCCTTTTTTCCAGCTTTCCCCCACGTGAAGAACTCCATAGCATCATCCGCAGCCAAGACTAAAGGGGTGATCACACACACAGACTTCATATTATTCTTCAAACTCATCTGAAAGTCATTTCTCTGGTCAACACTCACTCTAAGGAGTCCAGCGTGTCATTCTTCTGGTGCAGATCCTCATTTCTACAAGGTGGATTAAGATGAACAAGACGTGCACCTCTCATTAAGCTAGTCAGGGGGACGTAACGCGTGGGAGGATCACGCTATTCCCCGTAGTTCCTCCCACATAGACGCCCCGACCGACCAGATGAGGCAGTAGTTCTGCGACCAAGACACATACCCACATCCGGCTTCCCACCCGCAGAGACGGCCAATCGTGTCTGTATGGCCGCCCGACGACGCCAAGGGTATCATGGGGATTCGAACCGGTGATCCCCGTGTTGGGAGGCAACGGAATAGACCCCTACACTACCCGGATGCCCCTGCTGCTAACCAGTCTAAATAATAATAATAAGAATACATTTCATGTATAGAACCCTTGTCAGAGTACTCCAACGCGTTTCACATGAGTTAAAATGAACATAAAAGCAACACATGAAAAACATGTAACACAACATTAATCACACACTAAAAGACATTCTGAAAAGGTGAGTTTTGATTAATGGTGTTAACATGGACAGATCGCAGTAGGAGGGCGTTCTGTAATGACCTTCATTATTTCATCTACTCAAGTAATGAATCAAGACACGTGTCAGTGTGGATCGACTTACCCGGTAGAGGTTTCCGTGACTTCGCTCGAAGTCATATATGAGTCGTACAACCTGGCGACAGTAAAAAAAAAAAGATAAATAAATTAAAAAAGCAGGATGAAATGCCTAACGGACACAAGCCAACTCTGTAAAATGTAAAAATATATATTTCTGCGTTCAACAACTGGGATGCCGAAGAGTCCCTTTTTTCCCAGCTTTCCCCCACGTGAAGAACTCCATAGCATCATCCGCAGTGTACTGAAGCCCATAGTCATACCTATATTTCCTCAGTTGATTTAGTTGATAGAAAGATAGTTTTCCCCCTGGCCCCGCCCCACTAGGTTCCCTAAGTTTATTATTTCATGTTTATTTTCTATAACTAGTTTGTTATATTCGTGTTTATGACTGTGAGAGATGAAGTCTCAGTTGTCCTCAACATCGTCAGTAGTTATGCCGATGTGTATTTGATTCTATTCTACTATACGTGTGTGCAAGCTGTATTGGCTGCAGTATATTTTGAGTTGATGCACTGTACATAATATTTTGCTCCACGGTATGTCGCGAGCGTAGTCTTTCGTTAGTGTAACGTACATGTTTTTGATTGGACGAGAGTACCATGTGCCTCTGTGTGTGGGTGTGTGTGTGACGCCTGTCTAGACGGGTTTGTGTGTCAAAGCCAGTCGGTCGAGTGTGAGCGAGAGAGAGAGAGACTGCGTTTCCCTCAGAGACCAGAAAAGGATCCGTGTCCAGCAGAAGCCAGGCTGTTACTAGAGTGGCTGAGGCCAGGTTCGAGATTCGTTCGTCTGGTGAACTTCGTTCGGTCGGACGTTCTATAACCAAGTGGAAGCGTGAAGAGGAGATTCGGGACTGTTCACCGCTAGCCTTGTGTGCTAGTCTGGTTAGCTGTTCAGAGGGAGTCGCTAGCTTAGCTAGTTAGCGCTGGCTAGCCTCCCACTGTCCGCGTGATTTGCGACCACACGGACTCCGGTCACAACAGCTTCCACCTCATCGGACAGTCCGTCTTCCCCCTTCCACCCTCCCTCAGCCAGTGGACCTTTTCACCCCCCCCCCCCCCGTTTGGACCGGGACCCTAGGACACGCTCACCAACATCGTCTGGCCACCCTTCCCCACCATCAGAGCTCCACCTACCCGCGGCACCCTGGTACCATTATAAATTAGGACCTTCGTGATCTAAATTCTAAATTGCTTATATTATATTTTTGTTTTATTATTATTATATATTACATCTGATTATTATACTGTAT
This sequence comes from Lampris incognitus, assembly GCF_029633865.1. Taxonomy (NCBI): domain Eukaryota; kingdom Metazoa; phylum Chordata; class Actinopteri; order Lampriformes; family Lampridae; genus Lampris; species Lampris incognitus. The sequence goes on along the minus strand of NC_079213.1, from coordinate 30,828,459 downwards.
ATATATATATTGTGCATTTATTGTGTTTTATATTAAAGTGGTATTATTGTCTACCCCCGGTGCCCTCCCTTTTAGTTTAGTTAGCTATACGAGTATCCACCTGTACATTCCTTTATGTCCATAGCGGGACGCCGGCGTCAGCGACAGGGAAATACAGTAAGTTTAGTGAGTTTCAGTAATTGTAGTTTTGGGTTTACTGAGTTATCGTAGGTTTGTAGCCCCCGCTACACGCAGCCAAGACTAAAGGGGTGATCACACACACAGACTTCATGTTATTCGTCAAACTCATCTGAAAGTCATTTCTCTGGTCAACACTCACTCTAAGGAGTCCAGCCTGTCATCCTTCTGGTGCAGATCCTCATTTCTACAAGGTGGATTAAGATGAACAAGACATGCACCTCTCATTATGCTAGTCTCAGATTTAGCATCAGTAGAACTTCATTGTTTTCCCCTTACACTCACCCTGAGGAGTTGCCCACTCTGGTTTCCATCAGGTCAACTTTGAACACGGATTGGTCTTCTTGTTGTTGTCTACAGGCAGGATGTGAGAAAAAATAACATGCCTTATAACAATGACACTTCAAGTTCCCTTATGACACCGTGTAAACCACCTCAACACTAGAACGACAGGGATTTCACTCCTACCTAAAACGAGTGTGCAACAGTAATGCACACAGTAGTGTGCATTTTAACTTCTGGAGTGATTCTGAATTGCTGGTTGATCTAGAATAGAGTAAGTATCATCTTTCTTGCTTAACAAGTTGCTATCAGTCTTATTCCAGTTGCTTGAGTATTAGTCCTTTTTTCACCTAGTGTGCCCTTAAATATTTCTTGTTGCCTAGCTGTTTTGACTTAGTTATCCTTTTAGCTTATAAATATATTCCTTGGTAACTTGCTGCTTGCAGTATTGTGTGAGTTTTGATAGAGTTTTACATAAGTGTCCAGTTTCTGGGCAATAGGCCTATTTTCAGTGTACCTCTTTGGCCAATTGGGTGTTAAGTGACCAGGGTGTGGCCTGCACTCCTGGCAGACAATTAGCAATCAGTGTTCTTTAAATCACTGCTGCTACTTGGAAGCATCAGCTTCCAGCCGTCAGGCAAACAAGCCTAGGTTGAACGAAGGCTAGAGTGAACAAAAGCAAGTGCGACTTTTTCAAGCCAAGACTTCGTCAAGCACGGACTGCTCTTTTTAGATCCAGTCAGTCATCTGTATTTTGTGTACCTAGTATAGACTATGTGTTTCCTTCGCATTCCTGTCCTTTACTCTTCCCGGGGCTGGCATAGACGTTGGGTCACTCCTAGGCGCTGTGACCCTGCCAATCTCATCTCTCCACTCACGTTGAGCAAGTGATGATGAGAGGGCTCTGGAATTGCCAGTCTGCAGTGCCAAAAGCTGAGTTTATCTCAGGCTACGCATCCTTGCTCTCCCTCAACTTTCTTGCTCTAACTGAGACCTGGATCATGCCAGAAAACACTACCACACCCACAGCTCTGTCTGATGTGTACTCTTTTTCTCACACTCCCAGAGCTGGGAGGCAGGGTGGTGGTACTGGCCTGCTAATCTCCCTGAAATGGAAATACTCTCTTGTTTCCGTTCCACAAATTTCTCCGCCCTCTTTTGAATTTCATGCTGTTACTGTCTCTTTCCTCTCCTCCTTTGACCTTCACCTCTCACCCTCTCCTCCTTCCGTCAAGGCTGCCAACCTGCTGGACCTTATCTTTACTAGACACTGTCCTATTTCCAATCTCTCTGTTACTCCCCTCCAGCTCTCTGACCACTATTTCATGTCCTACTCTCTCTCCCTTTCTTCACCCCCCTCAGCCCCTTCCCCTACCCACATAGTTTCCACCTGTAGACACCTCCGCTCTCTCTCCGCCAGTGATCTTTCTTCCTCTTGTTACCTCTATCCTCCCTACACCTGAATCTTTCTCTCTCCTACCCCCTGACACAGCTACTGATCTTCTTCTCTCTACCCTCTCCTCCTCTCTGGACAATCTCTGTCCCCTCACCTCCAGGCCTGCACGCCCAACTCCACCTGCCCCTTGGCTGACTGACTCAGTACGTACTGACAGACGGAGACTGAGAGTGGCAGAGCGCAAATTGAGAAAAGGCAAACTCCCAGAGGACCTTCTCAACTTCCAGTCTCTTCTTTCCACTTTCTCCTTCTCCCTGTCTGTTGCTAAAGCTGCCTTCTATCGCTTTAAAATCCTATCCTCTGCCTCTAATCCTAAGAAACTCATTGAAACCTTCTCTACACTTCTTCAACCCCCACCTCCTCCTCCTACTTCCTCCCTTCTCCCTGATGACTTCGCTAACTTCTTTGACAAGAAGGTAAACGACATCAGATCCTCCTTTTCTCACCACCCAGTTAGTGCTGCTTGCACTATCCCACCCTCTGCACCGTCCCTCACCTCGCACCGTCCCTCACCTCTCCACGTCCCACCTTATCCCAACTCGCTCCCCTCTCCCCCGACAAGGTTCTAAACCTCATCACATCCAGTCGCCCCACCACATGCTCCCTTGACCCAGTCCCCTCCCCTCTTCTTCAGTCTATAGCACCTGAACTCCTTCCCTATCTAACTCACCTTATCGACACCTCCCCTCAGGCAGGATGCTTTCCATCTGCCTTCAAGACTGCTAGAGTCACCCCCCTTCTCAAGAAACCATCACTTAACCCCTCTGACGTCAAAAACTATAGACCAGTTTCCCTTCTACCCTTTCTATCCAAAACTTTCGAACGTGCTGTCTTTAACCAACTTTCTTTGTACCTCCACCAGAACAACCTCCTGGACCCCAACCAGTCTGGGTTCAGGGTGGGTCACTCGACAGAGACGGCCCTCCTTGCAGTGACAGAATCGCTGCACTCTGCGAGAGCAAACTCTCTCTCTCCTCTGTCTTGATACTCCTGGACCTGTCAGCTGCGTTCGATACAGTGAACCACCAGATCCTCCTCTCTACCCTCGAGGGACTGGGTGTCACAGGCTCTGCACTCTTGATGTTTGCAACCTACCTGACGGGTCGCTCCTACCAGGTGGCATGGAGGGGATCTGTGTCGGAGCTTCGCAGACTGACTACAGGCGTTCCACAGGGTTCGGTTCCTTTTCTCCCTGTATACGACATCCCTGGGTTCTGTTATTCGCTCGCATGACTTCTCTTACCATTGTTATGCCGATGACACCCAGCTGATCTTCTCCTTTCCTCCCTCTGACACACAAGTAGAAACACGCGTTGCTGTGTGCTTGACTGACATCTCGGAGTGGATGGCGACACACCACCTGAAGCTCAATCTGGAGAAGACACAAGCTGATGTTCCTCCCAGGGAAATGTTGCCCGCACCGAGACCTGGCCATCACCATTGACAACACCGTGGTGATGCCAACTCGGACCGTGAAGAATCTGGATGTGATCCTGGACGACCAACTGTTGTTTGCTGAAAACATTGCATCGGTTGCTCACTCCTGCAGATATCTCCTGTATAACATCAGGAGGATTCACCCATTCCTCACTGACGAGATGGCACAGGTGCTCATCCAGGTTCTGGTCATCTCCCGGCTGGACTACGGCAACTCCCTCCTTGCTGGTGCCCCGGCGTCGGCCATCAGACCTGTGGAGCTTGTTCAGAGAGCTGCAGCTCGTCTGGTGTTCAACCGCCCTAAGTTCTCCCACACAACTCCCCTTCTCATGTCCCTACACTGGCTCCCAGTGGCTGCTCGCATCCAGTTTAAGACTAGTTCTAGCCTACAGGGCAGTGAAAGGAACAGCTCCTTCCTATCTCCAGGCCATGGTCAAGCCCTACACCCCCGCCCGACCACTTCGCTCTGCTGCCTTGGGACGCCTGGTTGCCCCGTCGCTCAGAGGCCCTTGCTGCCGATCGACACAGTCACGGCTCTTTTCTGTCCTGGCCCCACAGTGGTGGAATGAACTCCCTACTGATGTCAGGACAGTGGAGTCGCTGCCCATCTTTCGGCGCTGGTTGAAAACTCACCTCTTCAACAACTACTACCCTGTTACTTGTTCTTAGCACTTATTGTATTCACTCATTTAAAAAAAAGTCATTCTTGCACTTTTACTTTAGCACTGGTTTTCCTCTTAGATGCTTGTTTAGTTGCACTTATGACCTCTGATGACTAGTAGTTCTCCTGATTTCCTACGTTAAATGCACTTATTGTAAGTCGCTTTGGATAAAAGCGTCGGCTAAATGACTGTAATGTAATGTAATGTAATGACCATGGGCGGTCAGCATGACCGCCGGTTTTTAAACTCTATTTTCTGTCAAGATAAATACCCAGGTGAGATATTAATGCATATGTCTGTTAGGAAACGATTGACACCAAACTTAACATTTTAACAATTACAATACTGTAACGTACATGAATAAGTAGACACGTCATTGGCTAACGGGTCGGACCCTTTAGTCGACTGATTAACGTAGTCGCTTACGGTGTGGGAGCCACGGGTTCGTGTCCCGGATGCGGCGTCCCGAGCTGCCCCCCTGAATTCGCTACATTGGTGTCAGAAGTGGGATGAGCGCGGACGCGCTTCCCGAAGGAGGGGTGTAGTGTAACGTGCATGGATAAGTAGACACGTTAGTCCTTGGTTAACAGGTCGGACCCTTTAGTCGACTGGTTAACGTTGTCACCCGCGGTGCGGTAAATCCGAGTTCGCGTCCCCGCTGCAGCGGTTTCTGCGGCTGCCCCCCGAATTCGTTACAATACTACTTTCCAAACTATCTAAAATGGCCGTTGTCCAACTCCTGTAAATACTGCAGCGCCTCGGTGGTAGTCATGGTGCGTCTGTAACAAGACTTGTTGAAAATAATCAGAAATCAAGTTTAGACCATTTCTCTGCACTGGAGGGCGCTGGTGTGTTTCTAGGACAGAGCAACGAACTTCACAAAGGAAATGTTGCCACCAACACACGTCATAAATAGTGACATGACGCGCATGATGACGCGCAAATTACGAGCCGTCTTTTTGACCGCTCATGGTCGTTTTAGATAGATTTATCGCAACCTTTTTTGTGTAATTGAAACTCATTTTAATGCAAATATAGGCAATTTTATTAGCATTCAGGGCGCGCCAGGTCTGTATCTTCCCCCCCCCCCCAACAAAGTTATTAAACTTTGAAAATCCAAAACCCTCAAAATGGCGGCCTTGGTCGTTCTAGTCTAGTGTATCAAGTAGTGATGAAAATTTTAAAAACTCTTTTTCCATCACTTCCGGACATCAGAGACTAGTTGTCCTCAGGCAGCAGATTGTGTATGATTGTTTAACCAAAGCTGGTGAATGTTGAATGTTAACACACTCACGTGTGGTTGTTCACCGCGGGGACAGGAAGTCCAAAGGCACAGCCGAGGAGAATCAGACTGAGACAGCAGGAGGACTTCATTTTGATTCCTACGTCGGGGACAGGACGAGTAAGTAAGACTGGTCCTCTATCCTGGATGAACTGACTCACGACGTTAGGGGACCATTTATAAACTCCACGCTGTACCTTGCCAACACTACCAAGGCCACACCGGGGTGGTATTCCCCCATCAGCTCACCGTCTGTAGCAGATCCAGATCCAGATTTTAACTTTGGGGTTGTGATGAACCAAGCAGTGTGGGAGACACGTAGACAGATCCTGGATCAGTTATACCACGATGAACGTACTAAGCTGCTAGATGTTCTTTTTGTTTTTCGATCCAACTCAACATGGAAAAGGAAGGACACACCTGTCCAATCAGGGTGACTAATGAGGCTTCCCCAATGTTGTCCAAATATTTACCGGTTTAAGGAGTTAGATAGCGCCACTGAGCTACCTCAGCAACGTGTATACCCAAGTCTGTCAGGGCTGGCGCTGAGGTATGGGAACTGCTTTGACCCACGCTGTGTGTGTATGTTATGTTTATGTTTATTTGGATCCCCATTAGCTATTACCCAAGGCAACAGCTCCTCTTCCCGGGGTCCACGTTAAAAACATCCTATAACAACATCCATGTAGACACATGCTTTCACATGCATGCATACATAAATAAACACATCATGAAATTAAATTCATCCCCCACCCCATCCCACCCACCTCAATTAAACCAGCATTAATAAAGAAGCCAAACACATAACCCCCCCCCCACACACACACACACAATGATATGCCTGCTTTGAGCTACATATTTCAGAATAAAAATATAAAAAGTTATGTGTTAGACATTTTAAACATTGTGTATGTCTGTACCCAAAATAACCTCTTAAGTTGCTTTTTAAAACTTTCTTTACTTGTTGTCTGAGTAATAACGTATGGCAACCTACTCCACTGTGAAATGGCCCTATACACAGCAGCTCTTTTCATTACATTTGTTCTGGGTTGAGGAATTGTAACATGACCCCTGCTAACTTGTCTTGTTCCATGTTCATGCCTGTCCTGGGGAAAGGTTATTCTTGAGGCCAGGCAGTAGGGTTGTTTTGACACAACTATATTCCTGAATAACGTTAGAAGACTGTGTGTTAATCTGTATTCTACTTTCGACCAGGCAAGATCACGGTGCATTTGGCCTATACCTTTTCTCATTGAACACCCGAGTGCAAGACGTGCTGCTCTATTCTACACTATCTGAAGCTTGTTTAGCTCCTGTTTTGCTGCACTTGACCAGATTGCTGGGCAGTAGTGAAGGTGTGACAGAACCAAGGTTTGTACAACCTGTAAGACAGTAGTTGGCGTAAGGAAAGAGGAGCATCTTCTTATCATATATGTATTTCTCTCCCCATTTTTCCAATTATTTTGTCTATGTGATTCTGCCACGATAGTTGTTCATCAAGAATAACTCCTAGAAGTTTAGCCTCAGTAACTTGTTCTGTGCAGCTGCCCTTGATAGACGTGCTTAATTGGTTCTGACATCTTAATGCATGGTTTGAGCCAAAAACAATGCATTTTGTCTTTGATACATTAAAAACTAGATTGTTTTTGGTTACCCAGCCCCAAATTAATTTCATATCATTTTCCAATAGAACATTTAACTCATCCACACGGTTTGATGACATATACACTGTGGAATCATTGGCAAACATAGCTAAAATAGCATTACTCAAAACAAGAGGCATATCATTGGTAAAAATAGAGTAGAGCAATGGGCCCAAACAACTTCCCTGAGGAACACCACACTGTACTGTCCTTACAGTAGAAAAACTACCGTTGCACTAAACAGTCTGTGTTCTGTTTGATAAGTAGCTCCTCGTCCAATTAAGGGTCAAATTATTAAAGCCATAAGCAGCAAGTTTCATTAAAAGCATCTTGTGGTCTATTAAATCAAACGCAGCACTAAAATCAAGTAGCACAGCACCCACAATCCTTTTCCTGTCTATATCCCTTGGCCACTGATCAGTCATCTGCATCAAAGCAGTACTTGTGGAGTGATCTTTTTCGTAGGCATGCTGAAATTCAGAGTTACGTTTGTTAACAGAAAAGTATTTACACTACTAAGAAGTGTTTCTACTAGATTCAGTTGAACAGCTTGACAGTCAAATTCACAATCTCTATTTCTCATAAAATGGTCAATCAATTGTTTTGAAAGATTATTATCCGAAGTTTGTTTCATTTTTGGTTTCTCAATCATTCCAACAAAATATTCAGTCAAATAGTTAGCAATATCTTGAGGCTTAGTGAGGAAGGTACCTCCTGACTCTAGGAAGGAGGGTGTATTTTCCCCCGATCTACCCATTAGCTCGTTTAAACTTTTCCAGTTTCTTTCCATCATGTTTAATTTATCCTATTTTGATAATACCTTCTTTCTTTTTTGTTTATTTTTGTCACTTGGTTTCTTAGTGAACAATATGACTTCCAATCAGTTGCATTACCAGACTTCATTGACTCAGTTTTCATTTCATCCCTCTGGGCCATCAAGGCTCTCAGTTCCTCATCAATCCGAGCTGCTTTTCTTTTCCCTACTGTGAATTTCCTAATGGGAGCACGTTTATCAGCCACTTCTAAAAACGTATTTGTAAAAAGTTCAAGTGCTGCATCCACATCATGTATTTTACACACATTATCCCATTGTACCCTATTTATGTCCCCCAATGAAATCATTCTCGCAAAAAGATTTAAAAGATCTTTGGACAAAAACTTTAGGTCCAACTTTTGGAACCTTGGGTTTCCTAACAATTGCCACCAAATTGTGATCGCTGAAGCCAACTGGAATTGATATAGCCTTTGAGCACATTTCTTTAGCATTAGTGAAAATGTGGTCAATACAGGTTGCTGGTTTCTGTCCTGCACAGTTTGTATACACCCAAGTAGGTACATTCACCACCTAAGATAAATTACACACCTTTGCAATATCGCTCAGCTTCCTTTTCAATGAACGTTTTGCAGAGAGCCCGTCTATATTCAAATCCCCTAGAAAATGCATCTATCATAGTCTGTCGCTCTCTGCAACATGTAACATATATCTTGTAAGTGCTGAGCATTTGCACTTGGTGGTCTATAACAACACCCTAAGAGAAATGGTTTGGTGTGAGGTAAATGTATTTGAATCCATAGGGCCTCAACAGCTGAAGTCAAAAGATCCCCTCTTATCCTGACAGGTGTATGGTTCTGGATATATATTGCCACACCACCACCATAGCTGTGTGTTATGGGAACTGCTTTGACCCGGGCTCTGTGTGTGTGTGTGTGTGTGTGTGTGTGTGTGTGTGTGTGTGTGTGTGTGTGTGTGTGTGTGTGTGTTGATTGACCCAGGCCGTGTGTGTGTGTGTGTGTGTGTATGTGGTGTTGGGAACTGCTTTGACCCAGGCATGTGAGTGCATGCACACTAGTGTTGGTGGTGTTTGGGGCATCGTGTATTTAAGTCAACTGTCCTTGTCCATGTCCAAAGGTACACTGGAACACAAACACTGGACATCCTGTTACAGTTACTAATTTAATCACACCTCGCTGTGCCGAGATAAGCTGACCACATTGTGCAGCCAAGGACACACAATACAAACACTTCATCAACTTTTCTCAAAGCATTCCTGTCCTGTGTATTACTGACTGACTGGCTAATCTTGAACCAAAACAACTGGATGAGTCCAACGCCACAGTTAGTCTACAAGGCTCTCACAACCAAGCAATTTATTTTCTTCAACATTAACCCTCTGTTTTTATACACATCTGTATAGATAACACGTTTTAAACAATCACAAAATTGATTCACAGGCAGGCATTTTGCAGAGTTAAAAAAAAGAAGTTTGAACAATAATGAAATTTTCTATTATGCAATTCTATTTTCCCTTACATCATTTGTTCTCAGCTGCATTTTGCCAAGAGCAAAGAATGCCTTCACACAGCCTTGGAAACACATAACAGCAGAGAAGTCAGGCTTTGACGGTGGAAAATGGTGTGTGTCTGTACATAAAGGTGTGAGGCACGGTCACATGCATAGACGCACTGTGCATTTCCTGAAAAGAAACCTCTAACTCCTACGCTAAATTTAGGTGTTGAATTTTCGTTGCTAGCTTGTATATGAACGAGACTGCTGTGGCAAACCTGTATAAGACATAAAATAACAGCCAACATAGAAAACAAAACCATATTTTACTGAATGGGTGTTTAAGATTTCTCGTTCCAAGTCAGAAATTGAATAACGACATCTCACAGACATTTAAATTGGAATGGTAGATGCACATTTGACAAAACGAGACAACGGGGGGGGGGGGGGGGGTCAGTAGGGTGTGTCGACATCGACGCACGTGACGTCACTGAACAGTAGTGCGTGTCAGTAGCTCAGGAAAGTCACCTCGAATACTTTACAGCATGGCAAAAGCAAAACACAGAAATATTGAATGCGAGTCATAAATAACTGGGCTAGAAGACTGGTAGTTTTGCCTGCGTCTTCTCGGGCCTCGGTGTGTGTGTGTGTATGTTTGGTGGGTGCAGAATTTATCGGAAGTCCTCGGCAGAAAACATGCCCTTGGCCCTGCGTAATATGGAGTCCTTAGAGGCGTCATAGGGGTGTTCCTTGGAGGGGATCTCCAGCACCGCAGGAATAGACTGCATGTGGGCATCAATGGCATGGCGGATCATCTCCGCAATGAACTGGTTGATCAGGATGATGCCAATGTCACTGCGGGCCAAGAAGCTCCTGATGAAGAGGGGTGGAAAGGAACGAGACTCGGTATTAGTCACACTAGGGAACGTGTTATGCAGGCCAGGCAATGGACTCCCATGGAGAAGAGACATCACACACACACACACATATATACACACACACACATATATACACACACACACACACACACACACTATCCCTAAAAGTGAATGTCAAACACACCTTCACATTAAAGACGAGCTTTTCATATTCAATCCCTTATTCAAGCCGTCCACCTGACAAGTGCACCTTTTCGTCGTATACACTTGGCGTTTTCTGCAAAGGGCAACTTACTTGAAGGTCTCCTCGATTTCGGTGACGCTCGTGTCCTTTTCCACGACCAAGAAATTCGGCTTACGGTTCTTGTTCAGCTCCCCGATTCCACCGAGGAGGAATCCCGTACACGTATCTTCGTCGCCGATGACGGCGATTAATTTCCCTCGTCCGGCCATTATCGATACGTTCGTCTCGTTGATTCCGAGCTGGGAACGGAGCGAAACGGAGCAGCTTAATGGAAAAAGTCCTCTGGTCATGTGAAGAAATCAGCTGACCGTGACTTCCTGCCTTAGCCGAGCGGTCAGAGTTGGAACAGCGTCATCTGGTGGCTCATGCCAAATCTAGCAAGGCAAAAATAAACTGACGTTTTCTCAAGGTGGGGAAATGAGTTACTCGATCCGTGCACACACCCTCCCCCCCGCATATCAACACACATGTCCCCGTTAATCACTGACACAAATGTCCGTCTAGATGTGTTTATGAACAGGACGCTCCCCATCCCGGCCGCCTGACGGTGACGTCACACCCTTCGCACGCAGAAAGTCACGTGAAAAACCAGCGGAAGTGCAGTTTGGGGAAAGCGTAGCAGTTGGAAATGGTGAGTTGTCGTTCGGTTCTGTAAGTTTGATTCATTGACACGGCGTAAGAAAATGCCGTGTCGTGTAATAAGTTATATCGGAGGCGGCTGCTTTGACCCGTCGCTCCAACACGTAGCTCGTTGTGCTAGTTGAGTGTCGGCATAGCCTCCCCGTAACGTTGGTTGTTTTTGTCAGGCCACGGCTGCGCTGACGCAAGGTCTGGAGAGGATCCCGGATCAGCTGGGCTACCTGGTAATCAGCGAAGACGGCGTGCTGGCGGTGAGCTGCCCGATGGACTCGCTAACGGCCAAACCCGCCGGGCTATGGCCGCGCACGTTTAGCTAGTCGACTAACATCTGCTGAGTTGGATGCACATTTCCCCACATCTTCGCTATTTTAAAGCCCCGTCACACCGTCTTGTGCCCAACCTCGGCTCTCTTCAGAGTCACCAAAGTCAATTTTGCCTTGTGGGTACCATCATAGCTTGCATCAACCAACTATTTAGTCATCGTCATATCGCCATCTCTTATCTGCCTCTCTTCCTCCCTTCCTTCCTGAGCTGGTAGGGTAATATTGTAATGGGCCCTAGAATTGATGGTTACCTCATGCGCAGTAATAACTGAGCAAAGTTGACCTACTCTTATGTGTTTATCAGGGAGTTGTTCCTTATCCGATGCGAGGGTCTAAGGACCGGATGTTGTGTTGCTGTAAAGCCCCTTAAGGCACATTTATGAGGGGTGGGCAGTCTTATCCAGAAAGGGCCGGTGTGGGTGCAGGTTTTTGTTGCAGCCAAGCAGTTGCACACCTTATCCCACTAATCAACCAGTGGAGTCTTTGCTGAGGAACTTGATTAGGAGACAAAGGTGTGTAACTGCTTGGTTGGAACAAAGACCTGCACCCACACCGGCCCTTTCGGGATAAGATTGCCCACCCCTGGTTGACTATTAGATTCTTTGATCCTGTGTCCAAAATTCAGTAGCAGACTCCCCCCCGTCAAACATTGTGCTTTTGAAGGCTTCATTTCAGCTGTGTAAGTAATCTAGCTTTTCTCTCCTATTTTCAGTCTGCAGGAGAGTTGGAGAATGACGAGCATACAGCAGGGGTTATTATGCAAATGGTCCGAACAGCATGCCGCTTCAGGCTACATGGTCCTGCCGAGCCACCCTTCAAACGGATGTCAGGTCAGATGCCTAGCCTCGTGCAGTCAGAGTTTGCGTAATAATGTTGTCGGTACTAACCTGTTACGCAATCGTGCATAATGACAAAGTCACTCAACTGCCTCCTCTCCCATAGAGTACAAATTACATCAGTTATTTCTGTCTTGTAGGAACTGCAGTACTTGTATGCCTCCAGTACTTTCTTTGATTCCAGAGGAACTTTGCCCCGTTTATACCCAGATTTCAGAGATGTAAAGACTTGGCTGTGTCAAAGATGGCAACTGTTAGTGTAACTGTCAATGCTGAAAATGTTAATGGATAATCTCTTTATTTGTGTTCCTTCGTGTCCACTCACACACACACACGTCTGTGCATCTCTGCTGCCCAACAACCCTGCATTGGTGGAGATAATGTCCCAGTTTATGACTTAGTATTCTGGTGTAACACCGAATGAGTAGTGGTCCCCTTAAAGCTCATTTGTTAGTGTGCATGCAAGTGTAGTCAACAATAACAGCGTGTTGCATTTTTCTGAATTTGTGTATCTCTGACCTGATGTTTTGTCTTCCCTCCACAGTTATATTAGAAGACTTTGTCTACACAGTGACCGTCTCTGGTCAAAAAGTGTTTGTGGTGAAGCGTCAGCAAAACCAACGTGAGCCAGTAACCGTTTAACCTGGAAAGTGGGAGAATAAGAGGAAAACTGCGCTTTGACACACAGACACACACTTACACAGGACTTATGTATGCTGAAAGATCGCATTTTACTTCAGGGATGTGAAGGACACAAGTTATTCTCCTCTGTGATTGTGATGATGAATGGCACAGGGGAATGTTTCAGCCAACTGTCGAGAGATGGCTCGCCATCAGTCGTGTATTACTGAGTGTATTACTGAATGCTTGTGTGTGTGTGTGATATTTACATGCTCCCCCTAGTCTAACAGATTGACTTTAACTTGCTGACACCTGTTGCTGCAAAATATATTTTTGGAAAGCTTTTCTAACTCAATCTGTTAGGCTCGTCTATTCACTAATACAGTATCGCATTTGTTTCCCTCCTGTAATGTAAGTGCTTCATGCTGTTGCCTCAGACATGTGCTTCGATAAATGTCTGTTTTGACTATTTATTTTTTAACGTATGATTTAATAAAACATGACTTCAAGCACTCATCTCCCTTTGCAAATCTGTTCGGCATAGTTGCAGTCATGTCATAACGCCTCGAAGCTGCACACACGCCAAACAGCTTCAGAGCCAAAGAAATTAAAATGGGATTCAGAGAAATGGGGCATGAACACTAAATTAAATGCTCCATATTTATTCAAGCACAGAATAATATTCCAATTGATTCGGTATCCAGGTCCTAACTTTTTAAATAGGCCAATGAATGGGGTGCACATTGGTTCTGATGAAGTGCCGTTGAGTCAGAACATTAACTGTGCTAGAATAAATGTTTTGGGGCATTCGGTGAGCAAGTCTTTTTTTTTTATTATCTGAATCCATAGATGAAGTTATAGAACAGTTAAAATCTATACAAAGCCCTTACAGCTACAGATTTTTCACTCATGGTGGGCTATCGTTGTCAGTGGTTACAGTGAATCTTAAAAATAAAAAATGAACCGCATACTTGCTACACATCCCAGCTGTAGGTTAAATCTTCATCTCAAGTTCAGCAGTATTTCTACCGTGTCCAGTGCAAACTGTTTTCTCTCTGCTCAGGATTTCATTAGATTCACTTAGACCGACCCTCTCATCAACAACATGGGATGAGCTTAAATTCTCAAGATCCCCCAAAACCGCAACAAAATGGGTGCAAGGCATTCCCCAAGACAGCGAGCTGCCACCGTGAAACGGTCACACGAGAAAGCCGAGTTGAGGAAAGGTGGGGGCAGAGTTTTCGAAAGAAAATAAGTGTGCTTGCTTCAGCAGAACTGAAGTGTTCGGTGCAGGTCCACAAGGAGCACAGAGTGACATCATCATCATCAGCTACCGTCCAAACATTACGCCATTCAATTCTATGGGGAGACATTTTTCTTTTCTTTTTTCCAAAACAAGTTCTCAAAATGTGCAACATAAGTTGGATGACATGCAATGCTTAAACTGTAAGGCTGGTTAAGTGCCAAAACAGCACCTGGAAGAACATCGAGTGATCTTGCTGAAGCAAGCACACAATCCAGTGAAAACAAAGGCAAAGTGAGATAAGACATTGATTTGAAGGAGATAGGAGATGTTTGATGAAAATAAAGTTAGTTGGCTATTGGCACCGGTGTGCAGGAAAGGTGGAAACAACCCAGCGTAGAGGCTTGCATATGAAGCAGGACCAGTTTGGAATGTGGGGGGGCTCTCCTGAAAGCAGTGTGTACCAGCATCAGGGCTTTGAATTCTAAGCCATCAAGCAACGGATAAATCAATTATTTTAACACACTGTGATAATTTGATTGCCTTACATTTGTTTTTGTTAAGCAATATTTCCCATACTGGCTACAAAAGCGGTTTTTAAATGACTCCGCTCCAGTTTCCCACCACCAGAACCTGTTGACGGACGAAACAAGGCAACTCTACACGTGAGCTTATGTTATTTTCTGCACTGCGGTTATGAGAAAGAAATGGTGTCATATTATGTCGCACAATAATCCGTGCCTAGCCAGCCAATGCCAGAAAGAACGGTGACAACGATGCAACGGTTGACAAGAAGAAGAAAAAAAAGAAAAAGAAAAAAAAACTTTTATTGCATCATAATGGTCCTGGAAAATAAGTTCCCGCACGCTTCACATTGTTAAGGAATGGCCTGCAGATTCAGCTTCGTGGAATGAGTCACTGCGACAAGCCAATGAAAAGCTAAAGGGGGACTTAGACCCCCGACCCCACCCCTTCCTCACCCCGGGGAATGTCCTCTATCCCAATCTGTATCTACACCCCACCCCAACCCCACCCACTCACCCAACAAAACCTGGAAGCCCCCGACTGCTCATTCCATGACAAATAACATCAGCACAACCATTATGTGATTCCATTTTTCTTTTTTTTGGGAGGGGGGATTTTCTTCTGTTAAAACATGCAAATAAAAACATTTTTACTGTCAAGGGAGTAGGGAGGCATGAACAGACAAAAAAAATAAAGATATAAACAGCTTAAGAGACATCTGCTTGGACAACACAGGGCATAAAAAGGAAAAGAACGGTGAGGAAAAAAGGCTTCAAAACAGAAACTGAGCGCAAAGTCCATGACTGCAAGTTCTACCAGACATACACTCTTATAATTTAAAAAGGGGGGGGTTTGCATTTTCCTCCGATGAAATGCTTTGTTCCGCACCTCCTTCTCCTCCTCTTCTATTTGCTTACTTTCTTATTCTATCTTCCTCTCACGTCTCTGCACATATTCAAATCAGAATAAGTCGCTCAATCCGGTCCTGCTCCTTTTCCCGCCTCCTCCTCCTCCTTCTCTAGCGCTTTGACAGCTCATTGGATAGCCAATCCAGTCCCTCGTATAATCCCGTGCCCTGGGTGGCACAGGTAGCCTGGATGTGCCACTGCAGAGAGAGAAGAGAGGGAGGAACCTGTTACCTTACAACAATCGAGCCAATCCATTTCCATCACGTGTTAGAGAGACTTACGGTTCTGCTGCGCAAACTCTGCAGGCCTAGCTTGTCTGACAGCTCACTCACAGGCATCGCGTTGGGTAAATCCTGTTTATTAGCAAACACTAGCAACACGGCGTCTCTCAGCTCATCTTCTTGCAACTGCACAAGAAAGGGAGAAAAAATGAAAAAGTTTGAAGATAAAAAATGGTGTACGGTTACAAGCTAAAACGTATACAGAGGGCCATGGGTCATCGATAACTGAAATCTGAGTGATCACTGTACATATAGCATTATTATCTACAACCAAATGACTATTTTCTCATGCCAGCTGAGGTATCAACATTTAATTTTCTTTTTCATAATTACATAATTCATTAGTTTCCCAATATTGACAAAGGTGTGAGGAGCAAATAAATCACACCAGGCCTTCTGAAGAGCAAAGTCCAAGTAGTTACCATTTTTGACAACTCCTCTGCTGACTCTGACGCCCTCTCTCTGTCGTTGCTGTCCACAACAAAGATAAGACCCTGCAAAACATAGATTTAAAAGGTCAGGAAGATGTGTATTTCACTTTATTTTGCCACCGATATGGAACTGTCAAGATTGTATATTGCCATTAGGGGTGGGCGATATGGACAAAATCAAATATCATGCATGATAGTTTTGCCTGAATACCTCGATACTGATATTTTGATGATATCGCAGAGATGACCATTGGTGCTCTCACAAAATATTTACACAATGACATTTTTGATAAATACCCATTAGCAATGTGGATATGATATCGAAACACGTAGAAACAAATGATATAACGGCTAGAACAGTCTAACAAGTTCAGAAAATTGCATCTCTTTACTGCAGCCTTTAAAACCAGGAAACGACAGCACTTATGTCATATTACACTATCCAAAATCCCAGATGACATCTAGTATTATATCATGATATTGATATAATATAGATATACTGCCCAGCCCTAATTGCCGTGAACGTCAGTGCCTTTTAATAGGAACTGTTCATTGATTTCCAAGCAGACAGCAGAAGTTAGAGTGACAGAGACCAGAGTCATTAGTCAGAGATACAGGGACAAGAATCAAGTGATGGAGAAGTCATTGATCATTTGTGATTTTGGCAGTCAAAAAGCCTATGATGTTATAAGTGGTGATGTCAAAGGTCATAGTACCTGTGTGTTCTGGAAATAGTGTCTCCAGAGAGGTCGGATCTTGTCCTGGCCACCCACATCCCACACCGTGAAGCAGATATTCTTGTACTCTACGGTCTCCACGTTAAAACCTGAGGGAACGGAAAGGGACAATCAGCACAGCTATGAACAAAACCTGATGTTACTAACAATGAGCATAAATATACTGAAACACAGCCAGCAGACTATGGTCGAAATGCCCTCGTTAAAAAAAATAAAAATCAAACATGACATGCATAACCATAATTTTGTGATTATTTCAGCACTCAGATGACTGCAATGGTATTGTGTTTACGTTACTTGCACATTCCATATAGTAAATGCTCATTTTGACAACTACACAACGTTGTCTTATCAACCAATCTGCCATTAAAAGCACTATCTGACCTGCAAGCACAGACAGCACTGGTGCCATTCTACTGCTTTCTCTGGTCTGCAACTACCATCACACAAGACAAACTCATTCAGTTCGACACTGATGGCCTATCCAAAGATCATATAACTCAAATGTCAAGTTTTTAACAGCCATCTATTTATCATAAGTCACCATGTTTTAACATGACACTATGGTATTAAGGCATTTCATTTACCAATGGTTGGAATAGTTGTCACAATTTCCCCAAGCTTCAGTTTGTACAGGATAGTGGTCTTTCCAGCAGCATCCAAACCCACTGTAGACAGAACAAAGGAGAGAAGGTCAACAAGTAAAAACCCATTTTGATCTTAACCAGCGTTGTGACTGGCCTGTCAAACTAGCATAAGACACATGAGATCCGACACGGCGGGGAACCATTTCTTGTCACATGCATTCCTCCTGAAAAGGAAAGCCCATCAAATCCTAGAGTTTGGCAGCTTGGCTAGAATTAACTGAGTAAGGTCTACTTATCTTATCTAGTTAAGTGTTTGCTCATTACTGTTAACATTAGCCAACTCAACTTGACATACATTCTAACTAGCCTCTGACAGAATGCGAGGCATACGCGAACGTGCATGATACCATGTAGCAGGTTTAGGAAACAACTAATATGATACATATGTAAATACATATGTATATATGTGTGGTATCGGTTCCGATGACAACCCCCCCCCCCCGGGTCCTGCCGATGAAGCTAGCACGGCGGCTAACACGGCTCCCGCTGCTCACCCATAAGTATCCTCATCTGTTTCTTCCCGAATAGCCTGGAGAATAACGAAGAAATTGTCAGTCCCATTTTGTGGAATGTCCCGATTCGGCGGTCGTGAGAGAAAAAAAAATAAAATTGGAAGACGACAAGTCAAAAATTAGTGATGGACAAACAGCGAAACGTCGGGTCTGGATGAGCGTTGTAATCCGCCGCCGGACAGGAGTGGGTGCAGCCTCCTCCTCAGTGCCACGTCCAGGCCAACGCGGAACAAATGACGTCACAGCTTTCACTCAACTTTATTAAGAGGACAGACTCCGGCCGGCGTCTCCTCCTTTAAAATCCTGATTACTACACGTGGCAAAAAAACCGGGGTTTTATTGCACGATTATACAGCGACGAGGGCTTCACGATTACCGAGCGTTGTTCACCTGGGACAAAGTGTGGAATAACAAAGGACCCGACTAGTATTTAGACCTTTTAAACATGGCCGCTTGCACAGCTTGTTTTGGTTAATGCCGCTTGTTCGGGAGGATGGCAAGGGACGCAAGACGCCACAGCCGCACAGCGTTTTGTTTTTTGTAGTTTCAATTTGAGCCATGCTTTTTGGTGTTTTACTGTCTTTTTTTTAGATAATTTTCTCGGTAGAATATCGTACCAACTTAACAAATAATGTTGAAATCACCAACGCCTTAAAGGCAAACAACCAAAGAAGCTGTAATAGTGCAGTTCGTGCACAGGGTAGCAGCAGGTAACGTGACCACTCTCTCTTTAACCAGCGGCTCCTCTCAGCGGAAACTCCTCTCACCGGAAGCTCCGCCTTCCTCTTCCGTGTCGGACCTCAACCATATTGGGTAGCCTGCCCGCTAACGTCCAAAACAGCCGGTTGGTACTATTCAAGGGCGTCACTTTGGCTAAATAATTTCTCAATCGACTTTTAACAACACACACACACAAAATAAAGTAATATTTAAAAATCGTTCGGGATCGTTGTCATCGGCTCGGAACGGATTCCCGTTTGAGTACTTTTGCGCCCACCGCTAACGGCCACCCTGTCAGCGTTCGCTTTAAAGGTGAGACTCTAAAACTCAGTTGCGCTTTTTTTAAAAGTGTTTATCCTCAGCCGGCTTTAACGTTAGTTATTGTGTTTAACGTACAGCCTGATCACATATGGTTTGAATATAAAGAAATAGACTTCGTCCCGTTATTGCGAGCTAACGTTTGGCTAAATAGGCCTACGGGTGCCGGGAGGCCGACGTTCATCATCATACGAGTTGTCATCCAAACGCAGTTTTCTGCCGTAAGGCGTGTGCTTCTCTTGATACCCGTATCTGTTGTAGGATCTGATGTTGTAGTTTCATGAATGACGTTTATCATGCTAGATCAATCCTATTCAGGCAGCTGAAAACTGGAAAACATTACACTCTTTCAAGCGTTTAGCAGTTAATGCCGATGTTTATTATTGTAGTAACCCATGTCACTTTTAAAGGCCACACAAGCTGTCAACTGCCCTATCTGCTGACATGTCACTGCTATGTACCCTTGACAAATGTGTCTGTTCTCTTGTGACAGGAATTCATCAGTCCAGTTTCATCGATTTCAATGGCAGATACATACAGCTATATGTAAACCTCATGAGCTGTAACAGCTGACAAAGATTTTTCCATATTTAATGGATTTGCAATTGGACAAATAAGTATGGGCCCAAGCTGAGCTGGATTTTTGGCTAAAACTTGGACCAAAGCTATGGAGAAGTTTGGGATGACCTTTGGGGGTGGCCCCAGTAAGAAAGAGCTTTTGGACACAATCGAAACCCAGAAGCACCAACTGATACAGTACCAAACCCGTTTCAAAGATGTAGTCAGAGCGTATAAGAGTCTGTTAAAAGAGAAGGAGGCTCTCGAGGCCAGTTTGAAGGTGTTGACTGTTTCTCAGGAGGTTGATTTCAGCCAGCGTGGCGATGATGGCTCCCTCAGTGGGGTTGGGGATGCCTCTGCAATCTCGGACTTGCCAGATGACCACTGTTCTCTGCACAGCGAGGACAGTCTAGACACAGCAGCCTCAGCAGACACTGCCACCAGCGTAACCAGTGGAAGCACCAGAGGTGAACAGGTAGAGGAGGAGAACGGAGCCCACCCAGGTGAGGTGGGCATGTCTGGCCCCTCACTAGCCCACAGGTCTGAGGCAGAGGCCAGCGGCTCAGAGAGCGGCATCAGCTCCAGCAGTAGTGGAGGGCCAGACCAGCAGCAGCAAATAACCTCAGCCGCCACCACTACCAACACCACAACCACTGTGGAGACAAACAAGCGAGTTCTCCAACTGAAAAACCAGCTCACCACCCTCACCAGCTCCCTCGCGACGGTCACTCAGGAAAAGTCCAGAATGGAGGCGAGCTTCCAGGCCGACAAAAGAATCATGAAGCAGGAGCTGGAGGAGCTGCAGGGGAAGCTGGAGGAAAGCAGGAGGCAGCAGGATGTGGAGATGCAGACCCTGCAGGAGCAGCTGGCCGAGAGCAAGGCCCGCGTCATCACCCAGCAGCACGAGAGAGAGCAGGAGCAGAGTGATCACGCCCTGATGCTCCGCGAGCTCCAGAAGCTCCTCCAGGAGGAGAGAGACCTGAGGCAGGACGCGGAGCTCCGCTTAGAGGATGCAAGGGCAGCTCTGCTGCAGAGCACCCAGGCGGTAGACCGGGGTTTGGAGCATGAGGCGCGACTCAAGGAGGTGACTGAGCAGCGGGAGGAGTTGAGGAGGAGCCTGCTGGCAGTGCAGATGGAGAAGAGTAAGCCGGATCCCCGCACGGAGGAGCTGCAGCAGGAGCTGGCAGAGCTGAAGATTCACTACCAGCAGCAGTTACAGTGTGAGATCAAAAAGGTACTAACACATGAAACATCACAAACCTCCTTATCCATTATACAAGAATAATCACAAAACAGATATACCAATCTGAGAAAAAAAAAAACTTTTATGACCTTATGTGTTGTTTTTATTTGCCTGTTTGTCTAAAGGTACTTACAGAGCATTGAAAATGCTCATTTCTGTGATTTCCTTACCTGGATTATTGAGCACGCATAAAGACAGTCTGCTGGACTGTATGCAGACTTTCACCTTTCATTGTTAAACATTCTCAAAGCATACTGAATGAATGTCATCCCATTTCATAGACTGCATTGCCCATAATATTTTGTATGCAAAGTGGAGTTTTATATGGAGGTAGAATGAATAAATAAATAAAGGAGTTAGTTGCCTCCAGGCAATGGCAAAAAGGACAGTGACGAGATGTTACGTGAAACCACTTAATTCAACAGGCTGCCGGACCTCTTCAGCAAGCCTCTCCTCAAAGCAGTTATCTCCATTTCCCCTGTAGTCCGACATAAAATAATGCTCTGTGTGAAACTAGCAAGCCAAGGCATATTTTGTGACATCGGTCTGATGGATGACAGACAGATGAAAGGTCCACGTGGACATATAAAATGACTGCTGCATGGACTCCCAGGGTGGACGTCCGCTCAGTCTGCTTTGACATACAGCTGAGCAATACTGACAAAATTAAACATCACAATAACTTTGACTGAAGACCTCTATCGATAATGTGGTGATATTTTGGGGATGACTATTGGTGCTTTCATTCGATATTTACACCCAAATAAATGTTGAGAAACGATCATTAGTAATGTGGGTATGATGACCAAGCAGGGAGAGTTCATTTTACTCAGCTGGAACACTTTAGTAAGTTCAGTAATGCATGCCAGGAAATGACAACATTATAAGTTATCTCACAATATTACAAAAACAAAAATCCCATTTGATATCTAGTGTCATATTACAAAAATTATACCAATATGTTGCTAAGTTCAACTTTGACATCTTTTATATATCTGGACCCTGCGGACAGCCGTACACGTGCTTTTTTTTTTTTTTTTTGCTGGCTATAAAAGCCCCTTCATGATTCAAATGTGTTTCTCATTTGATAGGCAACGCAGGCGGAGGAGCATGCACGCGATCAAGCCCAGGCCGAGGAAAGTCGAGTGGCCAGTTTGGAGGAACGTGTATCCGAACTATCCGAGTTGCTGGGGGCGTGCGAGAAAGCCCGGCAGAGGGACCAGCAGGCTGCACACAGGCTGAAGGAGCGCATCTTGCAGCTGGACACAGAAAACAAAACCCTGGCAATTGCTGCTGCCAGCAGGGTCTCCACTGACCTGAACATGGACGAGGCCAACCTGGATGTCAACGTGTTGAAAGAAAAGCTGGAGAAGGTCAAACGGCTGCTGCTGTTGGCCTCCCAGAGGAACCCCGAGCAGATGCTGGAGATAGAGAAGCTGGCTGACATGAAGGATGAACTAGGAACTGGAATAGGTGGAACAGAGATCTCTGACGGCGAGAAGGCATCAGCCCTTTACTACCAGCAGGAACTGCGGCAGCTGAAGGAGGAGTTTGAGCGCTACAAGGTGCGGGCACAGGTGGTGCTAAAGAATAAGAACACCAAAGATGGTTGCCAGGCCAAGGAGCTGGAGGAGACCCGCGACCAGCTGGTCGAGTTGAAGGAAAAGTATATCAACCTACGCATCCATAGTGACGAGGCCGAGGCCAAACACAGGCAGCAGCTGGAAGAGCGTCAGCAGCAGCTGCTCGTCACACAGCAGAGCCACAAACAGGATCTGGAGCGAGCCGAGGCCCAGCACAGGGAGAGCCTGCTAAAGCTGGAGGGGGAGATTCACAAGCAAAGGGATCGCACCATGGCCCTGCTGGCGGAGAAGGACAAAGAACTGGAGAAGCTGCGTTCGACAGCTATCACTTATGGCCACCGAGGCCACAGCAGCAGCGATGAGGCTGACAGAGTTGCAGACTCCAGAGCTACAGCAGATGGGGGCAGCAGCAACAGTGACGAGGCCAGCGTGGATGACCTCGCCCAGGACGAGAGCGGCATCATTGCCCAAGCCCTGAGGCTGGTGGGGCCCAATGAACCCACCTTGCTTTTGTATGCCGAGCAGCTGGCCAGGAAGGAGGTGGAGATTGGCTCACTTCGCAGGCAGAAGCGGCGCCTGGAGGAGGACCTGCATCAGCTGCAGGGGAAGCTCATTGCCAATGGGGAGAGGCATGACGAGGAGGTGGCTGAGCTGAGGGTCCAGCTGGACAAACTACTGAGAGACCAGGGCAGGGAGGGGGCCAACCTGGAGTACCTCAAAAATGTCATCTACAAGTTTCTCACCCTGCAGGACAGCAGGGGGCGCCAGCAGACTCTCACTGCCATCCTGACCATCCTTCACTTCAGTCCCCAGGAGAAGCAGGCTGTATTTAAACTGCAGGGGCAGACATGGTGGCAGGCAGGGTTGAGATAATACTGAGGAGAACTAAATGTCTACATCCTCATTAACAACCAAGGCTGGCCTAATCACCCCACAGATGGTCAACAAGTGTTTGCCTCACTGACGTGTATTTATTCAGGTGTGGTGCTAAGACGAGCAACTTCAGAATCAAGTTATCGACTCCGATGTTCTTTAAACCTTTGCTTCCCAACTTACTCTGTTCCCTTTACGAACTGGTACAGTTTAACCATTATACTTGTTTCGATGATGACACTATTATAGTTTTACATTCCCTTGTAATTAAACTTTTCATTCCATAAATGCACTTCGTCTATATTAACTTTATATTCAAACCATTGCCACATCTGAAAATCTCTATTTTTGAGTGATCAAAATGAACTTATCTGATTGGCATATGTAGCTTTAACGCTTGCTCCCGTCAAATGTGTGTATGATATATCTTAAGACTACACTGTGGGTATGTTTCTGATGCAGTCTTTTGGAAGATAACTTGTTATGCAGTTCTCCATATCATTAATATGTATATTTTTGATTCCCTGGCTGAAATAAAACTATTTTTTTCCTTGTTAATTCACTCAGTGGGCCAATTTCATACATTTAATAAGGATATTTAAAAAAAAAAAAAAAGTTAAAAATCACAGTAAATCATACATTTAACATATACATTTTATTTCAAATTCAATATTTCTGAAACGTTTTACCACAATTTTGGGGAAAAAAACGTTTAATAACAGTGAAATTCTCAACAGGAAATGCATGGTCAAGTGTGTCCATTTTACATTCACTAGCCTGAAATGTATCAGGAACCGGTCTGTAGGGCAAATAAGAGGTGTGGTTGTACGTGTCAGTAAATAAAGGATTAACGCTGCACAAATGACGCCTCATTTCAAGAGCGGGTGTAATCTGAGGTAAGAGTTAAGACTTTGTAAATAAATAGAAACAAGGAAGAAAAAAATGCAACAGGATGTCGCACTGGCTCAAGTAGTAAGTGTAAATGACGGATGCTCAACAGCAAGGTCATTAGTGTTTTCTCCACGTGGAAAGGAAAGGGGTTCACTACAGCGGGGACAAATTAACCTACAATGATCCTGTGAAACTGACTGTCCATAACTTGCAATACACTTTTCACAGCATGTCAACTGCAGCGCGGCAAAATCAACTGGTTAATAAAAACCTGTAACATATACAGTATTATCTTTGACATGTCAAATGCTGCAAAATCCCCTAAAAATTAATGGGCATCCCCCCCCACCCCCCTGCCCCCCAAACTTAGTGAAGGCATCAAAGTGTCCATAGCAAAATATCCCTAAACATACTGACCTTATCTAAAGTTCTACACCTAAATATTGCAATATCCTACTTGTGGCAGGTTTGTGGTTATGGCAACGGTGTAAGGGAATTTTCAGAGGTTAATCAAGTGTGTGTGTGTGTGTGTGTGTGTGTGTATCAGCATCTGTGCAGTACATTCTGTAGGTCCTCTGGTAGTGAGCTGATGATGGTCTGGATGAATCCTTCCAGCTTGTCCAGAACCCCGTCCTTCATTGAGAGCTGCTGTCTGCGAGCCTTCACCTGAAGCGATATATGCAGAATATCTGTGGCGACGCTGGTCTGGTACCTTTTTTTTCTGAGTGAAAGGCCATTTTTTTCAAGGAAAATATGAGAACTGTGACAACCGTGTTGGCTTACCAGCTTTTCTCTCAGTTTCAGAACCAGGTCAACAATTTCCACCTCAGACTTGTCTTTGGTCCAACCCAGCAGATCCTGCACATGGACATCAGCACAATAACATGACTACAACAACAACCAGGTTGTAAACCACCTTAGTATGAAAGAGGTACCAGCAGTGGGATCTGAGTGAACTTACGGCATCGCAGACGACCTCCAGATGAAGGCATTCTAGTTTCTGGGTCATCTCCCTGTGCCGAAGACGATACCAGCCGTCAAAGTTGGGTGACCTGAAGAATTTCCTGGAAAAGCCACGGGATGAAGACCAAAAACTCAAAATCAACACCAGTATAAAAAAAAAAGGTGGTTTGGACATTAAACACAGGTCAACATAGTGAATTTAGATTGGAGATGACAGCACCACTGATCCTCAATCATAGAGTTCAGGGAAGGCTTACCTGTACAGACCCATCCAATCTCCTTTGAGCACTGAGGTGAGCTGAGGGCCAGCATGTTCCAGAGTCCCCATGAACTCTTCCTGATTGAAGGGACGGATTTGAGGAGGAGTCTGGGAGGCAAAAAACACACATGACGTTAAATACACACAACCAAGACCGTTTTTTTTTTTGTTTTTTTTTACTGCAACACAGGATTCCAGCATTCACAAGCAGTTTAGCCTAATGTTACCGACCTTCCATGGAGTTACAGATCTCTGTAGTGGCATCAGGCTAGCCATATATCGCTCCTGAAAAAGAAAGAGGAGATAGTATCTGAGGAGCACGGTGCATTGCTGATGTAGTTTTAATAGGATGTCCTGCTGGATGAGGCAGTTGCAATTGTTTAGATATGTGGGGGGAAAAGGGATCGCACCAGCGGGATGATAAAGCTTTGAGTGAGCTCTAACAGATGTCTTCTCAAGATGGCAGTCTGTACCTCCGATGGTCTCTTTCTTTGGATACCCTACAGCCAAAGAAAAGGACACAGACTGACTGACTGATCATGGGTCTTTTCTGAATTTCGACCAGCTTTGAAGACAACTTACCTTGAGTAGCCTCTTGATAAGAACCTTATCTTTGTGCAGGAATGTTTTATATGCTGTGTAGATGCCTAACGGGAACAAGGGCAAGAAAAACCAGAATGACCTGGTGATATTCACACAAGGGTTGAATAGTGTGTCAGTCTCGCACCATGTTTCACCTGGTTTAGTGTCAAGTGTTTTCAGTTTGGCCAATTTCTTCACCTTGACCTGTTTTGGCATGTCCCCTGAAAGTAGATACACAGTTCAGAGTAATACCATGTTGCTAATATAATGGGTGGGACACAAGAAGGAGCTGAAAATGTCCTCTGTGATCGCACTCATCTTACCCCACATCTTGAGTTCTCCGAGGCGCACAATGTGGGGCCAACACTGAAAGGTCTTGATGAAGAAGGGGTTGGTGATGCCCAGGATCACGTTGGGCCTGAAAGCATGTGACAAAGGCAAAGAAAGATTCAAAAGGTAATGCCGAAGTGCTCCACTAAGTCATGAACAAATACGTTACGCCCTTGCTGTGGAGGGAGAATATCCTACTCACGGCGCTTGTGTCCTGGTGGTGTACTCTCTGAACTCACTATCGTGGATGGTGAAGTAGGGCCTGTAGTCACAGCAATACTTCAGTGGAGCAATTGAGCTAAAGGGAAGCAGAGTAGAAAGGTTTCAGAACAATGTGGTTCCAGGTATAAACCTTAGGTTAACAAAGCCCCACCACGGCACACTTCATGGGGTAATTTCACCAATATGTCAATTACCTTACTAGAGCCAGCACGGACTCCGAAGAAATGTCAGGAGACGGTGCCATCACAACCACGGGTTCCCCGAGCAACATCAGCTCCCAGAGCATCTGCAGGTGGATCAGGACCGACTGGAAACACCTGGGCAAAATCAGGGGGCACATTCTGATTTAAATGTACAAGATGGTTCTCACTGACTGCATTTCCCGAGTGACATGTATGATTTTTTTTCCAGTGCCACAGATTCACTCGTGCACTCAGCAGAACCCAGAATTCATGACTTACTTAAACAGGTCCAGCTCATGGATAGTGGGCAGCATCGTGGGGGCTGGCAGGAGATTCTGTGAGGGTGAGATATCTTTTATTCTAAAACATAATCTCAGTGTTATTGAAGAATAACCAGAATGCAAAACCCTGTATTGACACAAACCTCTTTCAGGGCCTGTTTCACTGGGCTTCCCCCTGGTTTGTCTGTCTTTGATGGGATTCTGACCTGGTGAGACGGTATCAGACTTTTTACTATAGTAACCAAGTGCTTGAAAACAGGTGACAAGAATACTTTAATTCCATATTGTCTATGGTTTCAAGGTGCTGTTGGGATAAGTTCTTGCACCTATTCATGTTGCTAGCATGTAAAATGTTAATATGTGGACCTCTTCTTACTTGTAAGACCACTCCCATCACAGGCAGGTTGAGGGTCAACCCTGGCACGGGTGAAGGCCACTGGTCAATTTCGTTACATACTGCAAAAGGTTAAAAAAAAAAGTCACACTAGAGGTCCCAAACTGAAGATACACCAACTGTTTCCATACCCAACACTCTTCCACAGAGTAATGCACATTTCTCTTCCAAGATATTTAATGACCTTGTCATATCTCATCTCACCTGCTTCTAGGCAAGGCTCCAACTTCTCAAAATACTCGGGGGCAATGATCTGCAGCAGGGTGTGGAAGAGGTGGATATAAGGTAGCCTGGATACTAGGACAAGGGACTACCGCAACAGGGGGGGAAAGGTGAAAATTACGTCAGTTGCAGTTACCACATCAGCAGTGCTCCATTTAGTCTGTCTCTGCTTTCAGTCTTTATTTCTGTACACTAGAGACAATGTGAGAATGGTTGACTGCACTGACGCTCACCTTCTGAAAATAGCCTCTTTTGACAGAGACGTCCTTGACTTGTCTGAAGTACACGTAACCATGGAAATGGGCCGGCTCTCGCTGAAAGATGGAGGTAGGGTGGGTGGGGAAGGAAGGAAGGGAGGGAGTGAAATCAGGTTAAATTCTTAAAAAGGTTACATATTCTCAGATGATTAGCGGTTAAAGCTGCTGTTTAAGTCACTGGAGGTCTGTTAGGAGAAGCCATTACATTTCATGAAGAAGAACATGACCAAATGATGCCTGTTTTTGCTTCCTCTTTTTATTTTTTGGGGGGGGGGTTTCTCCCCAATTGTACTTGGCCAATTACCCCACTCTTCCGAGCTGTCCCGGTCGCTGCTCCGACCCCGCTGCCGATCCGGGGAGGGCTGCAGACTACCACATGCCTCATGTGGAGTCACCAGCTGCTTCTTTTCACCTGACAGTGAGGCGTTTCGCCAGGGGGACGTAGCGCGTGGGAGGATCATGCCATTCTCCCCAGTTCCCCCTCCCCCCTGAACAGGCGCCCCGACCGACCAGAGGAGGTGCTAGTGCAGCGACCAGGGCACATACCCACATCCGACTTCCCACCCACAGACACGGCCAATCATGTCCTCAGGGACGCCCGACCAAGACAGAGGTAACACGGGGATTAGAACAGGCGATCCCTGTGTTGGTAGGCAACGGAATAGACTGCCATGCCACCCGCTCTGTTTTTGCTTTCTAATTAGGGGGATTTACATGGTCTTTGTTGTCTCCTTCATATATCAAAAGGTGCTACATAGTAGTTCTACCTGATTCTTGACCACTATCCTTCAGGAATGTGAAAAAACAACAAATCAAAAGCAACCAGGTCACACAAGGAAAAATAGCAAAATTGTGAATAGAACTTGTTTTTACAGTAGATATTGTCTGCTGTGCTTGCTACACTTGATTGCTAAGGATTGTGGGTATGAGGTGAGGCGTCAAATGACAAGAAAACAACTCAGACAGCCCAGCTCAGAATGAATGATGAATGCAAATGTAAGTTACGCTGCACAGCGAAGGTTATGTTCAGGCTGTCAGATCCAAATACCCCCCTTCACCAATGAGCTTTCTGGGGGGACAGTAACATCAGCGACACAGGTCGCACAGATAACATAGTCAACAAAGATGGACGTCAGTTTCACTTTCCAGTTGACAATTTCATTATTCTAATGAAATATTGCGTGTGTGTGTGTGTGCATGTATATATATTTATACACATACATACAGACAGACACACACAGACACACACACACACACACACACACACACACACACACACACACACACATATAGGGGCTCTGTGATGAACTGGCGACCTGTCCAAAGTGTCTCCCTGCCTTCCACCTAATGCCTGCTGGGACAGACTCCACCCTTGTGCAACGCTGAATTGGATTAAGCAGGTGTAGATGATGGATGCAGGGATATACGTAGAGGCCAGTACTGTTTCTTCCAGACAGTTTAAGCATAATACTCATTATGTTCGAATACTGCATCTCAACAACATCCTCGCTTTTTCTTTTTTTTTTTTAACTGTGTTTCATGTTTTTCATACTGTATAGAAGATACCTCATGGTTCAACAATAAGAATTACCCGATTGCCCGGGGCAAGTAAAATGCCACATTGGGCTAGTAAAAAAAAAGATAAAACATGTTTCAATCATTTTTTCCAATTATCGTCGTATCATACATTAAATTCTTGTTCTCTGGTACACAGTATAATAGCTCCTCCCCTTGCACACGTCAGAAAATATTGGCATGCGCCATTGGCCAATCAAGAATTGAGTAGGCTGGGCGCCCTGGTGGCATGGCGGTCTATTCCGTTGCCTACCAACACACTGGTTCGAATCCCCGTGTTACCTCCAGCTTGGTCAGGCGTCCCTACAGACACAATGGCCATGTCTGCGGGTGGGAAGCCGGATGTGGGTATGTGTCCTGGTCGCTGCACTAGAGTCTTCTCTGGTTGGTCGGGGGAACTGGGGGGGAATAGCGTGATCCTCCCATGTGCTACATCCCCGTGGTGAAACTACTCACTTTCAGGTGAAAACGAAGCGGCTGGCGACTCCACATGAATCAGAGGAGGCATGTGGTAGTCTGCAGCCGTCCCCAAATTGACAGAGGGAGTTGAGCAGCGACCGGGACGGCTCGGAAAATAGGGTAATTGGCCAAGTACAATTGGGGAGAAAAAGGGAGGGGGGGGGATTGAGGCTAGTCATGTGATGCATGACTGTCAGACTTGTCACTCACGAGAAAATGGCAGCAGATAACAAAAAATTTATGAACTGAAGCGCAAGAGAGTATTTCAATTATCCAGGAAACAGGAGTTTAGTTGGGTTGCATTAGAGGATGTGGGCGAAACTCCAAATATGTATTGCACAGTGTGCCAGAAGTTTGAGTGCAAGGCAGATAAAACAGGTGTCATTTTTCCCAAGGCACATCAAGTTTCCGAAAATTTGCCGCCAACCCCTCCTCTGGGGCCTTGCCAGTGCTTGTATGAAACATGAACGCTGAGGCAAGTCAGGCAGTTGCTAACCTGATCTCCACAGCGTGTCGTGCTTTAGAAAACACGCAGCCGTTCACTGCGAATGCCAGTGTGACGGCTCTTCAGCAGCAGAGCGGGATTGCCCCGGGTACGCAGCACCACACCCACATGGCTTGTCGAAAGCAAGTATCTATCTCATGTTACACTATTTATCATCCTGTCAATCAAACCTCACACTCGCTGTTCATTTTCTGTGGGTTTAGCATTTTGGGTTCTCCAGAAAAATATTTGTTAATGACCAAACTGATCTTATGTTATCATTCGACCACATCACAAACACGATAAGGTAATGGGCAATTAACAGCACCATATATACACGGTATTCACATCACCGAAAAAGTTGATTTTGTGTTTTGTCCACTGCTGAATATCAGAAAAATATTCTCTTGTATAAATACTGTCTTGTCATGTGCCCCCCTCATTTGTTGATGGATTATGGTTTTTCTTTTTCTTAATCATCTTTTTATTCAACTTTTTAATGTCTAAATGCCATACACACTCGTAACTTTTCCACAGCACAAAACGAATGAACAAACTTTACGTGAATAAGAATGGCCTGATCCCAGGACAAGGCTGTTCAGAGACTGTCTGCATCTCCTCATTTCTCCTGACAACTCAACAGAGATCTATTCCCTGCTGCAGGCACAGCCTCTCTTTGCCTTTGCGGCCTATATTGTGAATGCAACTTGTTGCAGCAACGCATGTCCTCGAAGGGCCTTAACAACAAACCATTCATATACCAATCCACACATAAATACCAATAAATTCCCTCCATCAGTTCTCCCTTGCCTCTCTGACCGACAAGATCACTTTTTGCCGTTATAATGTTAAGCGTTCTTTTTCTCATTATAATGTTCCCTAGAAGAAACACACTGTTTGAGATGAGCTATTTGCCGAGTGCTGTTAACAACTTTTTTCCTTTAAAAATGAACTCGCTCATAGCTCTATGCAGATAGCTGGGGTCAACAGAGATATGTGATATCGACTTTGAGTGACTGATTACCCAAAACCCATGACTACCGACATAAAGTTTTATTAAACTGGCTAAGGCAAAGATACCCTGATTTGCTGACTGCTGAAACTCCTTCATGACACATGCCCCTGGGGAGTGTGTGTGTGTGTGTGTGTGTGTACACGTTTAGGTATCCTTGTGTGGACATAGCAAAACCTGACAGCACGTACCTTGTGCAGACCTTTCAGAGGTCCGCACAAGGAAAAGGGTCTATTTTAGGGTTAGGAGTTGGTTTTAGGGTTACGGTTAGAATTAGGGTTAGGTTAAGGTTAGGGTAAGGGTTAGGGTTAGGCATGTAGTTTGTGTGGGTAAAGTTAGGGTTAAGGGCTAGGAAATGAACTTAGTCAATGAGGGGTCCGCACAAGGATAGTGAAACACGACTGTGTGTGTGTGTATTTTAGTGAATCATTTATTTTGTTCCAATCAGTAGCAGCAAAGAACTGCTTCTGATATTGACCAGTCACATAGTGTTTCAGGAAAGCCTTCATTTTCATCACTGACATTTTTAAGAGTTATCTCAGACAGGCCTCACCTGTAGTGTGACAGGGGCATCCCTATTGTAGGCATCTTCCCCAAACCAGGAGCCGCTGCGACCAACCGACTGACGCAGCCTGAAGCTGAACTTTGTGTCCCCGAGGCATCCTGCAAAAAAACACAAAGGCCAGTTGATCTCATCTGTAAGATAGTGACTGAGCTACACAATCACTTTGTTTTGCTGAGATTAGATATCAGCACTCACCGGAGTAAGAGTCAGGGAAGGAGAGATAGCAGATGCCAGTTTTCTGTGGGAAAATCGTAGGAGTCAAAATTACTACAATGTTATGTTAATCCTTAAATGACCCTTCACACCAGTAAATGGCTGTATTGGCAGGAAAGAAAAGAAAAGCGTTACCTCCTTCTCGGTAAGTTTCGCATCATGTGGATACACCAGCTGAAGCCATGTAAAAAGTAAACCAAATCAGCGCCAGATGATCATATACAGAAGAGAATCCCTTTATTTTCCAAACGGGACTATTTACAATCCAGTTTGAGGTAGATAAACAATGCAAATATATAGTTACAATAAATAAGTGAATTGTAATTACACTGATAAAATATATCAATACACACATTTACATTAAATTATTATTGAAATGTGTCTAACTACACTACTAATGTATTGCACTATTAATATACTGCATTAACACTATTACATTATACTACTTACTATACATTCAAATTATATTAACTTACTAATACTATATAAGAACGTGAAAACAATGAATGAAAATACATATGTATGATTATAGAACATTATTCAGGGTTAAGTCTGTTTTTTTTTTTTTACTATGCAGCTCTACCAACCAGCATCCATCCGGCAGCATCCCCCACCGTTTGCACCTGACATGCTAACATAGACGTGACGCTAGCGGCTAGCGGCGGTACCTCTATGGCCTGTCCGAGCTCTAGGTCGAACGTGACGACGCACACACATTCCAGCCAGGAGGAGAAACGGGCCCAGGGAGAGCGGCGACCCGCCGCGTCCACCGTCTCATCCGGGAGAGGTCCGGGGCCGTCGAACGGGTCCATCACAACTCCGGCATCCAATTCATAGTTGTCTCCTCCTTGTCTCCGTCGTCGTCAGCGATCGTTCTCTTCTTCCCTGGTTATATATGGTGGTTGCCGAACAACTTGCGGGCGCACTACCGCCACCAACTGACCAGGAGGACGAATAGGGGAACGATTACAGTCAAAGTTGAATCGGTTCATCGCAGGGAAGGCTGCGGTTTTTAGACTGAAGAGGTCACTTAGATGAGCGAGGAAACGTTTAAACTTTGTGTCCAGATGAGCGGATTCAACTTTATTTTGATTTTCTTACCTGGATTATGGAGCGTGCATAAAGACATTCTCAAAAAAGTTGAAATTAGTAACAACTACATTTAAATCCTCTTTATCATTGCTGTTGAATTTAGTAGCTGAAATAAGAAGTTAGAGTACGAACCCTTTAATGGTTTTCAAAATATTATTTTCAAATCATTGACCGCTCAATAATAATGCGTCTCTCTCTTCTCTACATTTTGAACACTTCATCACTTCCGCCCTTTCAACCAGCTGGTAATGATCTAATATCTCCCATTAGATGTGTCTTTGTAATTGAAAATATATGATTTAACTCAGTATGACCCATTCTCATTCTTGTTTTATTGATTTCCATGCAGCGTCCTAAACTGGGGGGTCTCACCCCTCTGTGAGGGCCTCTTGACGTGGCGACGGTGAACACGCCACAGCCCGCACGTGCGGAGGGTGGACGTTTGGATTCTATGGGATGCTATTTTTGTCAATACTAAATAAATACATAAATAAATACAGATATGAAATAAATCCTGAAATAAATTGACGAGGTAATACATATAGAAATATATAAATAAATGTAAATATAAATATATAAGTGAGTCAATAAATGAATAAATAAATAAATACCTTTTTATCTTATAAAAATGACACTTTTTATTTTAATATATCAGATGGAAATAAAAAGAGCTGGGAAATAAATGCGGCAACAGGAAATAAAAGTCGCCGAAAATAAATAAGTGTGGCATCAGGAAATAAAAGTCTCCAGAAATAAATAAATAAATAAATATGGAATTACAAAATAAAAGTCTCATGAAATAAATAAAAATGTCTTTTTTTCATTAAAAGGTGTGTATTTATTTATCTATTGACTCCCATATATTTACATTTACATGCATTTATATATTTCTACATGTATTACCTCATTACTTTTTTTCAGGATTTATTTCATATCTATATTTATTTATGTATGTATGTATGTATGTATGTATGTATGTATGTATGTATGTATGTATGTATGTATTTATTTATTTATTTATTTAATATTGACCAAAAAAATGGCGAACGAAAAGAAGTTATTTCGGATACACTGCGCATTGCAACGTATTGGGAGAAAACGTCAAAGAAATAATAAATACTGTGGCAAGTCGAGTCGAGTCGAGTCAATTTTATTTGTATAGCCCAATATCACAAATTACACATTTGCCTCAGCGGTGGGCTTTACGGCAACACGACATCCTGACCTTTGACCCTCTTATCGGATTCGCGCTACTCTTTCAAAAACGGCGTTATTTCTGTACGTTTCTTTTTATGAAAGCTTTTACAAATGTTTGATATTTGGTTTGTTCTTACTTGTTTGGTCTTACTCTTGTTTTTTTTGGGGTTTTTTTGCTTTTTTTTGTGAAGCACTTGTGGCATTTTTTTAGAAAAGTGCTGTATAAATAAGAGTATTGTTATTATTATTATTATTAATAATAATAATAACAGTATTATTGTTATATCATCATTATTATTATTATTTGCGTCAAAGCCATAACGCCACATCCGTGCCAATTTAAACTCCAACTCCCAAAGTGCAACGCAGTGGGGGGGGGGTTTTATAAGAGGGATGCACTGAGAGCGGTTTGTAGTTCATAAACCGGCTGGCACAGGCAGGCTGGACCTCCTCTCTCTCTTCCTCTTCTCTCTGCTTGTACCCTGAACAACAATGGCGTCATCCTCGGACCCGTGCTCCTTCTCCTCCTTCACCAAGTGCGTTACGAAGCATCTGAATGTCACCTACCATGTGGATTTTGACAGCCATGTTCTCCGGGGGAAGGTGGCCCTCACCGTCGAAGTCCTGGAGGATCGTTTGTCGTCTCTGGTACGGTACCGACCACCGCCGGGTCTGTATTAGCTATAGCCTAAAAAGCTCATCTATGCCCGTTGCGCAGCCCCACAGCGTAGTGCGGGTTTCTATACGCGGGGCTGCCCACACAGCCCACCTTGGCTGCACAACCAGCCGGTTGCTAAAAGAGAGGGTCAGCCCTGTCTAAAACCCGCTTTCCTAAACCAAACTCGGATATTAAATATGACGTTTGTGGTGCCATCTGTCTTGGACTTTGACGTCAAGTCTAAGTTCCAGCAGCAAGAAACGTGTGTGTGTGTGTGTGTGTGTGTGTGTGTGTGTGTGTGTGGACTTAGGTCAGGGTTTGACACGGTGAGAGTTCTCTCCCAGGTGCAGCTCAGATTTGTAAATTCTGATTGTTAGATTCATATCCATATATTTATTTATGGAATTGTTATGAAACGTTTGGGAAGATGACCAACCTGAAAATGACCCGTC
Source organism: Lampris incognitus (assembly GCF_029633865.1). Lineage (NCBI taxonomy): Eukaryota > Metazoa > Chordata > Actinopteri > Lampriformes > Lampridae > Lampris > Lampris incognitus. The sequence continues at coordinate 30,792,826 of NC_079213.1, read as the reverse complement.
TGAGTTTATCTGTGCGTCTGCCTCTCCCAGTTTGCCCAGTCATGGCACTGAGGCAGCCAGGATATGGAGGACATAAATCCAGGCTATAGCAGACATAAATCTGGGATATAGCAGACATAAATTTGGGATATAGAAGACATGAATCTGGGATATAGAAGACATACATTTGGGATATAGAAGACATAAATCTGGGATATAGCAGACATACATTTGGGCTATAGAAGACATGAATCTGGGATATAGAAGACATACATTTGGGATATAGAAGACATAAATCTGGGATATAGAAGACAAATTTGGGATATAGAAGACATAAATTTGGGATATAGCAGACGTTACTGGGGACGTGGAGTTGATTTGGGATAGATAGTGGATTGGTATAGTTTTTTTGACTGCACATATACATACAAAGTAAACATTGTCATTGTAAAAGAGAAAATAAATCATTCCGTTAGCACCTCATCGCTCGACCTCCGCAGCTGCTTTCGTCAGATGTGCGTCTTAAAACCCTCTCTCTATCTGTAATGTGGCTGAACGACATGACAAACACAGAGTTTCCCGTAAGAAAAAGAGCAATAACACGTCAACATTAAGAAATCGCAGTGAATTTGACAGTGGTCCATTATAATTTCTGGTAACCCAACAGTTGCCCCACTTCTGCTTCTGTCTCTTCGTCAATGTGTCTTCCTCCTCTCCCTCCCTCCCTCCTGTAGACGCTGGACACCAAAGATCTGAAGATATCCAAGGTGACGGCCAATGGACAGGAGGCACAGTTTGCCATGGGAGCCAAGCACAGCTTCATGGGGACCCCTCTGGAGATCACCCTGCCCTTCGACCTCTCCAGGTGACCTCGCTCTTCACCTCGCTCCCACATCTCATATCTCACACAGTGGCTAACTCCTCGGTTTGATGTACGGGTGATTTATTTTTATTTAAACCTGACCGGACGGGCGTCCGGGTAGTATAACGGTCTATACCCTTGCTTACCAACACAGGGACGGTGATCGAATCCCCGTGTTACCACCGGTTTGGTCAGGCGTCCCTACAGACACAATAGACGAGTTTCCTGTTTACAGACATTACTGGGTGTGCGCAGCCAGGGAGCAAAACCATTTTGGTAGCTCTCAAAAGATTATGAGATGCACAGAGCTACTACCAAAGCGGTTCAACAACGAAAATGTTGAACATTTTCCACCCATCCTTTTGGCGGTTTGTGCCATTTATTGCACAACAGCTGCATGTCACCTCTGCTGTATCTGAGCTCTAGCTCGGTTAAAATCTCTGCGCTGTAGCTGCTTTCTGCCCACTAGTTGTGTACGCATCTCTGTGATGACGTTGCATGGAAACCCTCCTATCGGCCGTGTCTGCGGGTGGGAAGCCGGATGCGGGTATGTGTCCTGGTCGCTGCACTAAGCGCCTCCTCTCATCGGTCAGGGCGCCTGTTCGGGGCGGAGGGGAACTGGGGAGAATAGCATGATCCTCCCACGCACTACGTCCCCCTGGTGAAACTCCTCACTGTCAGGTGAAAAGAAGCAGCTCCACATGTATGGGAGGAGGCATGTGGTAGTCTGTGGCCCTCCCCAGATCGGCAGAGGGGGTGGAGCAGCGGCCAGGACGGCTCGGAAGAGTGGGGTAATTGGCCAAGTCCCTGACTAGACACACAATGTAATTACTGTGTTTTGTGTGTGTGTGTGTGTGTGTGTGTGTGTGTGTGTGTGTGTGTGTGTGTGTGTGTGTGTGTGTGTGTGTGTGTGTTTTATCAGGGGGCAGCAGGTGATCGTAGAGGTGAGCTATCAAACCTCCCCAAATGCATCTGCCCTGCAGTGGCTTACACCTGAACAGACCGCGGGGAAGAAGCACCCTTACCTCTTCAGCCAGTGCCAGGTGATCTTCACTTGTACATCATATTTCACAGTGCATACACATCAGTACACACACACACACACACACACACACACATTTACTGCAGACTTGATGGTGATGGTTGGCTGGTTTTCTTTGGTATACGTGTTGAAACTGGACCGCCTGACTGAAGTCATCAGTGGTTTTCTGTTCTACTTTAATCCGGGTGGTGTTTTCTTGTTTCACCACCAACCTTCTCCCTCTTTTGTGTCATGTTATGCGTCCAAAGGTGCAGTTTTGAGCCGATAAGCTTTCCAGCAGGACCTTGACCTTTACCTGCTCTCACTAATAATAGGCCATGTGTGCGATGGTTTTATAATAGTAGCAGGTAATAATGTTTAGAGTCCTAGATACTGACCTCCTGTTGCAACTCCATCCAGGCCACTCACTGCAGGAGCATGGTCCCATGCCAGGACAGCCCCTCTGTGAAGCACACCTACTACGCTCAGGTAACACACACACCCTCATACACACACACACACTCAATGGAGAAACAAAGACAACCCTTTTTAAAGTGGGACGTGTGAAGTTGGTGTGATCGTATTATGTTGCATGGCTCCAGGTTTCTGTTCCCAAGGAGCTGGTGGCAGTGATGAGCGCCGTGCGTGACGGACACAAGGCTGACCCCCAGGACAGCAGCCGGATTATCTACCGCTTCAGACAACCAGTCAGTTTCTCTTCTTCCTCTGGCGGATGTGTGACATCACTCCGTAATATCTTGATTTTGTTTTAATCTGAGGTGTTTAAAGCAACACTAGTGACCCGGCAAGTGTTTTCTGTCATCTCTAACATCACATATTAACATCACATACGTGTTCGACAAGGATAAACACAATTTCATCTCCATCAACCTTATTTGTCCTTCTATCAGAATCATCGTTATTTGGCCATGTATGTTTGCACATATATGGAATTTGACTCCGGTTTTCGTGGCTCTCAGTGTACTTACATAGAATAACAGCACAACAATCTCCAGGAGTCTATACAAGGAATGGCTATATACAGGTACAACAGCGAGGCAGTGGTGCAGTGAATAAATATGTTAGCAGGTTACTTACACACATGAGGTAGGTGGACATGACAGAGTATACATGTATATGTACAATATACATGATACACAGTCTGCATAGATTTGTTATGACAATGTTAAGCGTTCCATCAGAGTGACTGCCCGTGGAAAGAAACTGTTTTTACATTTGGTCGTTCTGGGGTACAGTGCTCTGTAGCGCCTACCAGAGGGGAGGAGTTGGAACTTTTTTTTTTTTATTATTGCTTTATTGATCCCCGTGGGGAAATTCTTTCACTGCATTTAACCCGTCTTGGCTGTGTAGCTAGGAGCAGTGGGCAGCCGCCGTGCAGTGCCCGGGGACCAACTCCAGTTCGTCTTGCCATGCCTCGGTCAGGGGCACAGACAGGAGTACTAACCCTAACATGCATGTTTTTTTGATGGTGGGAGGAAACCGAAGCACCCGGAGAAAGCCCACGCAGACATGGGGAGAACATGCAAACTCCACACGGAAAGGACCTGGGAACAGGTTGTGACCAGGGCGTGATGGGTCTGCAGTGATGTTGCCTGCACGTTTCCTGAGTCTGGAGGTGTATAAATCCTGAATGGAGGGCAGGTTGGCACCAGTGATTTTCTCTGCAGTACTGACTTTCCGTTGTAGTCTGTCCCTGTCCTGTTTGGTGGCCGAACCAAACCAGACAGTGATGGGTGTGCAGAGAACAGACTGGATTACTACAGTGTAGAACTGAATCAGCAGTCCCTGAGGCAGGTTGAACTTCCTGAGCTGTCGAAGAAGGTACATCCTCTGCTGGGCTTTTTTGATGATTGTGTCTATGTTGGATGCCCACCTTAGGTTCTGGGAGATTGTGGAACCCAGAAATCTGTAGGTTTTCACCACAGACACCGTGCTGTTGATTATGGTGGGGGGGGGGCAGTGTTGGGGTGCTTCTCCCGAAGTCTACTGTCATCTCCACAGTTTTGAGCGTGTTCAGCTCCAGGTTTTTATGGCTTCACCAGAGGGCCAGCTGATCAACCTCGCGCCTATAGTCGGGTTTCCTGTTTACAAACATTACTGGGTGCATGCGCAGCCAGGGGGCAAAGCCGCTTTGGTAGCTCTCAAAAGATTATAAGACGCATAATCTTTTGAGAGCTACCAAAGCGGTTCAGCAATGAAAATGTTGAACATTTTCCACCCATCCTTTTGGCGGTTTGTGCAGTTTATTGCACAACCACTGCGCGTCATCTCTGCTGTATCTGAGCTCTATCTTGGTTAAAATCTCTGCGCTGTAGCTGCTTTCTGCCCCCTAGCTGCGTACGCATCTCTGTGATGATGTTGCATGGAAACCCTCCTATATGCAGACTCGTCACCATCCTGGATGAGGCCGATGATGGTTGTGTCGTCCGCAAACTTCAGGAGTTTAACAGACGGGTCTCCTGAGGTGCAGTCATTTGTGTAGAGCAGTGTTTCTCAACCCAGTCCTCAAGGACCCCCTATCCTGCAGATTTTCTTTGCAATCCTGAATAGGTACCTGTTTGTAGTTATTCAACCAATCAGCAATGAATGTCTGAGTTTGCACACCTTGCATAATTAAGTGCTATGAGATGACTGGTTGAGTAAGTATAAGCAGGGCTACCTATGTAGGGTTACAATGAAAATCTGCAGGATAGGGGTTCCTTTAGGACTGGGTTGAGAAACACTGGTGTAGAGGAAGTAGAGCAGAGGGGAGAGCACACATCCCTGCGGGGCGCCGGTGCTGATTGGGGTGCTGGATGTGATTTTCCCCAGCCTCACCTGCTGTCTCCTGTATGTCGGGAAGTTTATGATCCACTGGCAGATGGGGGCTGGTACAGTGAGCCGGGTGAGTTTGGAGTGGAGGATGTCTGGGGCGATGGTGTTGAACGCTGAACTGAAGTCCACAAACAGGACCCTTGTGTATGTCTCTGGGGAGTCGAGGTGTTGCAGGATGTAGTGCAGTCCTATGATAACTGCATCATCCACTGATCCGTTTGCCCAGTAGACAAACTGCTGGGGGTCGAGCAGGGGGCCTGTGATTTCCTTCAGGTAGGCCAGCAGCAGTCTCTCGAAGGATTTCATGACCACAGACGTTAGGGCAATGGGCCTGTAGTCATTTAATCCTGTGATACGGGGTTTCTTGGGGACCGGGATGGTAGTGGAGCTCTTGAAGCAGGAGGGGACTTCACACAGCTCCAGTGATCTGCTGAAGATCAGTGTGAAGATGGGGGCCAGCTGGTCAGCATAGACTTTAAGACAGGAGGGAGACAAGTCATCCAGACTTGGTGCCTTCCTGGTCTTCTGTTTCTGGAAGAGCTGACACACATCGTCTTCACAGATCCTGAGTGCAGGTGTATGTGTGTGTGTGTGGGGGGGGGGAGTGGCTGGCAGGGGGTGCAGTTGGCTGTGTGATATGGCTGGAGATGGTGAGGGGTATGAGAGTGGGCTTATCAAACCTGCAGTAAAACCTGTTCAGTTCGTCGGCCAGTTGATGGTTCTCGGCGGGGGGGGGGGGGTGTCTCCTGTAGTTGGTAATGTCCTGCTGGCCTCTCCACACAGATGCAGGATAGTTAGCGTAAAACCTGTTTTTCAGCTTTTCAGTGTAGCCCCTGTTGGCTACTCTGATCCCCTTTGCCAGAGTGTTTCTGGCTTGGTTGTAGAGGATCCTGTCTCCGTTCCTGAAGGCCTCTTCCTTGGCCTGACGGAGCTGCCTGAGTTTTGCTGTGAACCAGGGCTTATTGTTACTGAAGGTGTGGAAAGTTTTGGTGGGCACACATGTCCTCACAAAAGCTGATGTAAGATGTCACAGTGTCAGTAAGTTCGTCCAGGTCTGTAGGTGCAGCCTCAAAAACTCTCCATTCAGTGCAGTCAAAGCAGGCAGGCTTGTCCTTACCTTCTGATCTTTGTCCTCCACTCCCCCCCACCCCCACCCCCCAGGTGCCTATGCCTTCTTATCTTATTGCCATCGTCGCTGGAGCACTAGAGAGCAGGTGAATATCACAGTTTCTTTATTCATCTTGGGAGTTGGCTCAAGTCCACTACATTAGCTAATAAGTGAATTTTGGGTAACACTTTAGTATGGGGAACGTAGTCACCATTAATTAGATGCTTATTAGCATGCAAATTAGCAACATATTGGCTCTTAATTGGTCATTATTACGTACTCATTAATGCCTTATTGGCCTTATTATACAACCAGTAAGCCATTAACTATGAGTTTTCCCTCTATAACCTCAGAATTATTGCTTATTAGTAGTACCATCTCAATATGCTTTGCTTAGTATGGACTTTATAAGGTGGTAGTACCACAAGAAGAGTTATTCTCCCTTACTAACACTTATGAATATGGTCTGTTCTTACATAACAAAACACAAAACTACAAGTGTCAATAGTGTTAAATTGCTGTAAATTAAGTTTTTGTTACTTAGAATATGTTCCCCATACTAAAGTGATATCTTGATCATTACTAATTCACTAGTAATTAAGTTTTTTTATGTTCCCCATACTAAAGTGTTACCGAATTTTGTCTCTCTTCACAAGAGAGATTGGGCCAAGGTCCCGCGTCTGGTCTGAGAAGGAGTTTGTGGACAGCGCAGCTTTTGAGTTCTCCGAGGTGAGTCTCTTTCTCCACCAACAATGACAATGAACTCTGTTGTGTTTCTTGAGGATGCACAGCCGGCACTGTCTGTGTCCCGTGCGTTTGTCCCCCTCAGACAGAGACCATGTTGAAGACGGCGGAGGACCTGGCGGGGCCGTACGTGTGGGGCCAGTATGACATCCTGGTGCTGCCGCCCTCCTTCCCCTACGGAGGCATGGAGAACCCCTGCCTCACCTTCGCCACCCCTACCCTGCTCGTAAGGGACATACACAGAACACACCAAAAAACACTCCATACCCTAACTGGCAGTCTACATATTTTGGCTGCTTGATACGTTTTTTTCAATAAGTCCATCATTTCCTTGTCTTGCAGGCTGGGGACCGGTCTCTGTCAAATGTATGTAGATATATTTCCTATATCGTCCATGCATGGTGTTGGTGCATATATGAATATCTATCTATCTATCTATCTATCTATCTATCTATCTATCTATCTATCTATCTATCTATCTATCTATCTATCTATCTATCTATCTATCTATCTATCTATCTATCTATCTATCGAGAGAGAGAGAGAGAGAGAGAGAGAGAGAGAGAGAGAGAGAGAGAGAGAGAGAGAGAGAGAGAGAGAGAGAGAGAGAGAGAGAGAGAGAGAGAGAGAGAGAGAGATCTATATATATATATATATACACACACATATATATAATATACATGCATACATACATTTCTATATCTGTATATAATGTGTGTATACATACACACATATAGTTGATAACTCTGTTGTACCTCTTGACAGGTTATTGCCCATGAGATCTCCCACAGTTGGACCGGTAACCTGGTGACTAATAAGACCTGGGAACACTTCTGGTACGTTCAGTGAAAACATGGCACTGCATTTCCATGAAAGTGTTTTGACGACGGTATTCTCTTCGCAGAGGTAATTCTGATTTCGACATTTTGGCACCAGGTTGAATGAGGGCCACACCGTCTATCTGGAGCGGATGATTGGCAGGTGCATGGAGAGTGAGCAGTTCAGGCAGTTTAAAGCAATGGGAGGCTGGAAGGAACTACAGGATTCGGTAAGGCCCTGTATGCAGACTCGCTCAGCTTTCCCGACACTGTGTTTATATGTGCATGGCGTGTGTCTTTAAGTTTGTCCTGAACCTCCTGACACTTGCTACCCTTGTTGTCCAGATTAACACCTTCGGTGCCGATAATGCCTTGACCAACCTAGTGCCCAACCTGCACGAGGTGAATCCCGATGACGCCTTCTCCTCTGTGCCCTATGAGAAGGGCTTCGCTCTGCTCTACCACCTGGAGCAGCTCATGGGTGGTCCAGGTAAGATGAAGGTTTTATGTAAAAGCTTTGAAAATGATGAAAAACGGGTTTCTGCGGACATTCAAGACAATGTACTTACTGAGTTTGGTCGGTAATGGGCTGTGTGGTTGTTTTTCCAGAGGTGTTCATGGGTTTTGTCAAGTCTTACATCCAGCTGTTCGCCTACAGCAGTGTCACCACAGAGGAGTGGAAGAACTACCTGTTCACCTACTTCAGAGACAAGGTCACCAACACTATGGCTCGCTCGTGTGTGCTTCTCAATAAGACATCCCAGTGTTCTCACATTTACTGACAGTAATACTGGACGCGTTTCAAAACGTTAAGGAAAAAATAACCGGGGCGTCCGGGTGGCGTGGCGGTCTATTCCGTTGCCTACCAACACGGGTATCGGCGGTTCGAGTCCCCGTGTTACCTCTGGCTTGGTCGGGCGTCCCTACAGACACAATTGGCCGTGTCTGCGGGTGGGAAGCCGGATGTTGGGTATGTGTCCTGGTCGCTGCACTAGCACCTCCTCTGGTCGGTCCGGGCGCCGGTTCAGGGGGGGGAGGGGGAACTGGGAGTAATAGTGTGATCCTCCCACGACCTACATCCCCCTGGTGAAACTCCTCACTGTCAGGTGAAAAGAAGTGGCTGTGGCTTCACATGTATCGGAGGAGACATGTGGTAGTCTGCAGCCCTCCCCGGATCGGCAGAGGGGGTGGAGCAGTGACCGGGATGGCTCGGAAGAGGGGGGTAATTGGCTGGGTACAATTGGGGAGTAAAAGGGGGGAATCCCCCCCCCTCCAAAAAAAAACAAAAGAAAAAATAACCTTTGTTGTTATCTTAGGTTGACATTCTGGAAAAAGTGGACTGGAATGCCTGGATGAACACTCCCGGGATGCCTCCTGTCAAACCACAGTGAGTGCACTGTATGGATCCCACCCTGTCTTCTGCCAAATCACCTTGTCAAGTCTGTTGTCATCATTTTAATTGTTATATCCATTCATGTCCGGTCTTTTTTGCAAACTTCTCGTCCTAGGTATGACACGACCTTGGCGGATGCATGCATTGCTCTGTGCCAGAGATGGGTGAAGGTAAGGTCCACGGCGGGGAATTGGACAGTTACGACGTCCTGACAGTCGGATACAATGTTGCTTCTCTCTTGGTATTTATATCTTCTACTTTCAGGCCAAAGACGGTGATTTGGGGGGTTTCAAGGAAGCGGATGTGAAGATTCTCTCCTCCCACCAGCTCATTGAGTTCCTGTCCCTCCTTCTTCAGGAGGTAAAACCCACGTTGTTCAAAAGGTCGCCATGTTTTTTTGCCGTAGATCATGTAGATCTGCTGTTGTCCCCGAATACCCAGTGGGGGAAAAACTTTCTAAGTTATAAGGAAATGACCAGCATGATTAACTGCAGCTATTCCTCCAGGAAGCCCTCCCCTTGGGCCATGTGAGGAAGATGCAGCAAGTGTACAAATTCAACGACTGTACAAACGCAGAGATCCGTTTCAGGTGAGCTCCGCTTGAAACCGTCTGTGCAATCGGTGTTAATTTTGTTGATGGGAGCAATGACTGAAAAAAGCTTGTCCGTGTCCTCGTTTCCTTGACAAAAATGAGGCCATAACAAAATCAAAGCCGACCTTCGTTTCTACCCGGGTTCAAGACAAACTAGTGGTAAGGCACGATCGAACCTGTGTTCATCAGTAACACGATGAAAATGAGATGATAATGAAATCAAAACTCACCTTTGTGAGGATGTCCGGGTAGCGTGGCAGTCTGTTCTGTTGCCTACCAACACGGGGATCGCCGGTTTGAATCCCCATGTTACCTCTGGCTTGGTCGGGCGTTCCTACAGACACAATTGGCCGTGTCTGTGGGTGGGGAGTCGGATGTGGGTATGTGTCCTGGTCACTGCACTAGGTCACTTGGACCAGGACCCACGTCATGATGAACATACCTGTGTGTGTGTGTGTGTGTGTGTGTGTGTGTGTGTGTGGCTCCCTAAGGTGGCTGCGGCTGTGTGTGAAGTCCAGATCGGAGGAGGCTGTTCCCTTGGCATTGAAGATGGCAACAGATCAGGGAAGGATGAAGTTCACACGCCCTCTCTTCAGGTACTTCAGTTCTGCTGTGCAGCAGAAAACACCTGACAGAACTGCATACACACAGGTATCCCGGTCTATTCCGTTGCCTACCAGCACGGGGATCGCCAGTTCAAATCCCCGTGTGGCCTCCGGCTTGGTCGGGCGTCCCTACAGACACAGTTGACCGTGTCTGCGGGTGGGAAGCCGGATGTGGGTATGTGTCCTGGTTGCTGCACTAGCACCTCCTCTGGTTGCTCGGGGTGCCTGTCAGGGATGGGGGGGGACTGGGGAGGAATAATGTGATCCTCCCATGCGCTACGTCCCCCTGGTGAAACTCCTCACTGTCAGGTGAAAAGAAGCGGCTGGCGACTCCACATGTGTGGGAGGAGGCATGTGGTAGTCTGCAGCCCTCCCTGGATCAGCAGAGGGGGTGGAGCAGCGAACGGGACGGCTCGGAAGAGTGGGATAATTGGCCGGGGTACGATTGGAGAGAAAAAAAAAGGGGGGGGGGAATCCACAAAAAAAAAAAACAAGAACTGCATACACTTCCAGTTATGATTCCACCGTTGAGAACCAGGGAAATCCATCCCACGTCCCTGACTCTTTTCTCCTTTCAGAGAGGTGTACAATTTTGACAAGTACCGTGAGGAGACCGTGCGTACATTCCTGGCCCACAGGGCCACCATGCACCCGGTGACGGCCGACCTGGTGGCCAAAGACCTGAAAGTGGATTCAAACCAGAGCACGAGCTTGTAAATCCGCTCCGCCAGGGCACGAGGGGGTCCGAAAACCCTACGATGCTTCTACAAGCACTACCGACGAATCAAAATCACTTAGTCGTTTCCCTTCCTTTTTTATCCTCGTTTTCTCTACTTGGCAAGGCAGGGGGGATGTATTGCTAACTGGACTCTCGGTTTAATTTTTAATTTGTTCTGAGTTTTTGTGTACATCGGAAATCTATGCATCTCAGGGCAAAGAGCAGACTTGCTGGTTTTACAAGGGAATAAAGGTTCTGTCTGGAGCATGTGTGTGCTAATGAAACCCGGTCCTGAGTCTGAATGAAGGCTGTTGAGCTTCTTTTCTTAATCACATTATCATCTCAGTACAACTCCAACTGTTTAGTCATCCACAAAATATGTGCATTTCTGATCAAAGGTGCACCTTTTTCACATTTTCAGAAAAATGTTACGGTTATACTGAGATTTCAATATCTGTTAAATACTATAAACCAAATGAGGGATTTTACATCCGAAACTCGTCAGTTTTTCTTTTCTTAACCACGTATTTGTCAGATTGAGATTGGAGGCAAAAGTAGAATGGAGTGGGCGTCTGGTAACCTATTCCGACACGGGGATCGCCGGTTTGAATCTCCGCGTTATCTCCAGGTTGATCGTGCGTCCCTACAGACACCGTGGGGAAGCCGGATGTGGGGATGTGTCCTGGTCGCTGCACTAGCGCCTCCTCTGGTTGGTCGGGGGGGGGGCTGTTCAGGGGGGAGGGGGAACTGGGGGGAATAGTGTGATCCTCCCACGCGCTACGTCCTCCCCCCCGGCGAAATGCCTCACTGTCAGGTGAAAAGAAGTATCGGAGGAGCCATGTATTGTGCTGCAGGCTTTGAGTTGCATTATTTGAGCCTGAAGATCAGCATCCTGCCCCCTGCGGTCATCAGTGGCAGCGGGGGGAGCGTCATCAGGATCTGAGACGTGGTTAATCTTAAATCACTTGATTTTAAAAGTGGGTACCATCAACTAGAGGTGGAGCCATCTGACCGGCCCAGGGCAGCGTTTACCACCCGCTTTGGTGCGTGGCAATTTCGGAGAATGCCGCAGGGCCTTGCCAATTCACCAGCAACATTTCAACGGACTGTGGAGAAAGTAATGACTGGATTAAACCTTCAGGAAGTTATTACTTTTCTCGATGACGTAATAGTCTCTTCAGACTCGCTAGAGGAACACGAAGAGAGACGAGAGCGAGGAGACATGGCATATTTGGTGTCAAAGTGAAAGCGAAACCTGCGCCAACGGATATGGGAACATTGTGGACACGAAGTCGACAAAAGAGGTGAAACACAGTCAAAAAACACAGGCGAGATTTGATATTTTCTCCAGTCGCACGAGGCGGAAGTGTCATTTCATTTAGTACGATTATGTTTAGAACAAGAAAAGTTCAGTTGAATGGTTGAGAAATAAAAACGCCATGTACCGGTAAGCGGCTACACGCAAGTCTCATGTTCCACTCGGGAGCGGCGGCGGCTGAGTCAAGTGCGACACCTAGTGGTCAAGTTCGGTACACCAGCTCCGTCCGGCGTTTAATATCAAACCGGTTTGAACATTTTTAAATCGGCCCGATGCACGTTGGTGACACAAATGTATCTGGCTGACCCTGTCCTACGTCACTTAGAGGTGTTGGAACGCCCCCGCGATCCTTTATAAGGTGTGATCTGTATCGAGGGTGAAATCTCAGGCAAGCGAAACCGGCATTTGACCCCAGCAACTCAAGGAGAACATCATGTTGGAGAAAACTGGGCCCATCAGGTACTCTCCCGGTCTGTTTTGAGAGCCGGCGTCCGGAGGAAGTCTCTCAGACTTTGTTCAGAGGCTGAACCGACATAACCAAACACACTTACTGAGGTCATGAGTGCAGTTTTAACAAGTGACCCCTTCAGTCTCAACTGACTGAGCCGTCTCATAATGACGATAGCATTACTTGGGCTGTATTATAAACGCAACCAACCGACCCCCCCCCCCCCCCACTGATATTGAAGTGTTTTAGGAAAGACAAAGAAGCGAATGTAAATTATTTATTATACAACATATAAAGTCAAAGAAACAAAAGTCGTGGGAAAAAAAACAGCTGTGTGCCTTGTGACATAAAATACATTAAATCAAAGTAGTAACATTTTGCAAATTACACCTCTCACATTAGTAGGGATGAGTGAAAGGGTCTCCTCCAAAGGCTCATCAAGCACTGAGTCGGGGGGCACCAGTTTTGGGGGGGGTTTGGCATCTATAAGTGGTGGGGCGGTCACCTTCCTTCCTTCCTTGGTTAGGGTCGGCAGGACACAGGAGATGAAATGTGGCGGCAAGGCAGTTGGGCGATAAGGCTTCAGTAGAGAGGGGGTGGGGGGCATGGAGTCGATAGGAGGAGGAGGAGGAGGAGTGGAGGAGCTTAGGCCCAGTGGAGGCCCAGGCCTCGGGACAGCATGATGGTCTCCAGGTCCCTGTCCTCCTGGCGCTCCTGCAGACGCTGCTCCTCCAGCAGGCCCACGAGTGCATCTCTCTGCTCCACCACCTCCAGCATCTCCTCCAGGATCAGGCGCTCCTCCGCCAACTCCGCCTCCCCTTTCAAATGGTCTGAAAACAGACAGTGGTGGAGACTAAAAACACATGATCTCACATGTAACCATGCGGTACTTTTATTAGTAAGTGTGCACGTGTGTGTGTGTGTGTGTGTGCCATACCATCCACAGCCATCCTCTCTCGCAAGTCTTGCTGAAGGCGACTCTGCCTGTCTTCCAGCTCCAGCTCTCGCGCACTGAGGGGGTGTTGTGACAGACAGTTTTGTGGCGCATTAGTCTAGATCAGGGGTGCCTACAATTTTTTGACTCGTGAGCTACTTTTAAAATGACCAGGTCAAAATGATCTACTCATATTAGAAATAATAATAAAAATACTCAATACATGTTTTACATATGTATGAACATTTATATGCAGTGTGTGTATTTATATACATGTTGTGTTACATATACAGTATTGCAATGGATTTGCATTTATATTGAACCTTACACAGGCAATAATCATACCAAGCATTTGCTACTACACTATGTTGAAATTGCATCACTGCACGAACCTTTACAGCTGTGGTAAATAGATTTGTGATCTCTACCTCTCTACTCTGAGGATGACCTGCACTGGAGGGAGTCAGATAGGGTTGCATAGTTCGGACAGTAGCTGCTGGTAGCCAGCCTCAAGCAGGCCTCCAAATGATCATCTGTCATGGTGGAACGGTATTTGGACTTGATAATCTTCATGTGAGAAAAGGCTGACTCACACAAATAAGTAGAGCCGAATAATGCCGTCAAGGAGGTTGCACATTTCCTCATGTTTGGGTACTTGTCCTCTGTAAGTAAGTTCCAAAACTCTCCATGCGCCCTGGCTGAATGTCAGCCTGTACTGTCAGCATCTCATCCTCCACTGCAGACGAGTTCAGGTGAAACAGTGTTGCCATTTTTGAGGCAAGGGAATCCACCTCTGTATCTTCCCCAAATGGGTAGCACATAAATGTAGCGATTGGCTCAAGCAAAGCAAAGTCTTGAAACCGTTTGTCAAAGTCTGACCGGACATTTTCAATCTGCTCTGTGTAGCGTGCACTGTCAAGTTGCGCACACGCCCTCCCTTGCTTCTCCAGCTCTGCTGCGAGGTTTCGGAAGTTTCCCAAATCACGGCGCTGCAACTTTGAGAACAGAAGTTGCATTTTCCGTTTGAAAGCGTTAACTGAGCTGATCATGTTTACCACGCTTTTGTCTTTTCCTTGCAGCTCTAAATTAAGCTCGTTCAACATGTTGGTTAAATCAGTAAAAACGCCAAATCTAGCAGCCACTGACTGTCATTAAGTTGCTTGTGTTCCGCATGTTTAGTGATAAGGAGAAACTCCTTAATCTCCGGACAGAGCTCTCGAAATCTCTGCAAGAATCTCCCTCTACTAAGCCATCTCACGTCAGTGTGTAGCAAGAGGTCAGAGTAGTTACAGTCGGCCTCTTCCAAATGTGTACCAAACAATCGTCTTTGAAGAGACCTCGCTCGAATAGAACAGGCGATTTTGGTTGCCACATCCATGATCTCTTTCATGTTTAGCATTTTTGCGCATAATGCTTGTTGGTGTATTATGCAATGGTAATTAAGGAAGTCAGGGAAAGCATCGCCCTCCCTGCACTTGGCAATAAATCCATTCGAGCAGCCCACCATAGCAGGCGCACCGTCCGTGGTGATTGACACCAGTTTACACACTGGGAGCTGGATTTTATCCACAAAGTTTTTGAAGATCTGAAAAATGTCCTCTCCCCGCATGTGTTCCTTCATGGCTAGTATTGTTAACAGCTCCTCTTTTGTGGTCATATCTTGAAACACCATGCGAATGAAAATGCACAATTGGGCCGTATCACTTATGTCCGTAGACTCGTCCAATTGTAGTGAGAAACACTTGCAGTCCATGATGTCCCTCCAAAGCTGCTGTGTCAAATCATCGCCCATCACTTCACAGCGCCTTGTGACAGAATTTCTTGATAACTGGAGAGCTTTGATTGAAGATATTATTTCTGATTTGTTTTTAAAGTCCCGAAACAACGAATCTGCTGCCTCAAGGAAGGCCTCTTTCATCATCTCTCCATCTTGGAAGGCTGTCTTATGCTTAATGATGGAGTGACTCACACGTAAAGATGCTTCGGTGGCTGCCTTTGCCTTTGAATTCGGCTGCGTGAAAATTGACTGCTGCACGATTAACTGCGATTTTAGTTCCCTCACCTTTCTCTTTCTCAGCTCGCTTTTCGGAGGGAAGTCATTGTCATAGTTTTTATGAACAGTTCGAAAGTGCCTCTCCACATTTCCTTTCTTTGGGATAGCAATGCTAGACTGACAGATGAGACAAACGCATTTGGAATAAGACATGGTGAAAAAAAAGTCCTCCTCCCATTCCACATGGAAATGGTACGTTTTTTGTTTCTTGCTAGGTCCGGCTCCCCCACTAATTTTTGTTTTGTTTCACTTTTTAGTAGAATTTTTTTTAGAGAGTTGAACTAGCTAGCTCGATGCAGTTCTGCGTTAGCTCACGTTGTGGGCATGTGAACTTCAAGGTACGTTCGAGAAGGGCTCTGGTTGTTACGGTAACCTAATGTAACAAAGTTTTAGGTTCCGCTCTAGAATCTTTGGTTTTAGGCAACAGCAGACTGGCCGTCCTTTACATCAATCAAAAGACAAATGCCAAATGAAGGACAGATGATAGGCTAATGTCTTGGAAAAAAAAAAAGTTTTTTTTGGAATGTCATGGAGATCTACCAGCACTGCCTTCGTGATCTACTGGTCGATCGCAATCGACGTAGTGGGCACCCCTGGTAGATTCATATCTAAAATACTGATTTGACCCTGATAAACCCAAAAGGCTTTGTAGGTCAAATCGTTAAAAAACATCGCATCACCGAGTCGCCACGCTTACAATATCATGAGCTCCGATTCGTAGCGCATCAGCGTGTTCTTCTGCTGCACCAACTGGAACCACTGCTGCATCAGGGCAGGGTTGTCCAGCTTCCCCATCCCTACAGAGACATGGAGAGAGAGGGGTGGGGGGGGCATGTGCATTTGTTAAAGGATTGATAATAGAGAGCAATAAGGCCGTCTGTAAAGTGGACCTACCTCTCAGCTGAAGGTCCAGCTCCTCGTTGTCATCGGAGTCTCCCCAGTAGTCTTGAAGAAGAAAGAGGAGAAGAAGAAGAAGAAGAAAAAGCCACATCATTCCCTAATCTGTTTTTTTTTCCCTTTTCTCCCCAGTTGTATTTGGCCAACTACCCCACTCTTCCGAGCCGTCCCGGTCGCTGTTCCACCCTCTCTGCCGATCCGGGGAGGGCTGCAGACTACCACATGCCTCCTCCGACACATGCCTCTTCTTTTCACCCGACAGTGAGGAGTTTCACCAAGGGGACGCAGCGCTATTCCCTCCCAGTTCCCCCTCCCCCCTGAACAGGTGCCCCGACCGACCGACCAGAGGAGGCGCTAGTGCAGCAACCAGGACACATACCCACATCCGGCTTCCCACCCGCAGACACAACCAATTGCGTCTGTAGGGTCAACTGACCAAGCCGGAGGTAACACGGGGATTCGAACCGGCAATCCCCGTGTTAGTAGGCAACAGAATAGAACACCACCCAGATCTAATTGTGTGTGTGTGTGTGTGTGTGTGTGTGTGTGTGTGTGTGTGTACCAGTTTCCCCTCTCAGGGCTTTCTCAACAGCCACACCCCTCTCTTCAAGTTGTCTCTGCTTCTCCTCCACCTGCTCCAACTGCCTCTGGATGATCTGTCACACACACACACACACACACACACACACACACACACACACACACACACACACACACACACACACACACACACACACACATATATGTATATCTGGACAACACAAACATCACAGCAGGCACAGGAATGCTCCTTCAACCACAGCAAGTGATGTGTGCACACAGGGGACTTGCCCACACAATCACTGTGCATTGGAAGAGTTAGACAGAGGATGTGTGGCTGCAGGCACCCCCCGTCCCTCATGGCCACACACACACACACACACACACACACACACACACACCTGTGCTTTGTGCAGTCTCTTGAGCTGCTCCTGCTTGGCCTGCTTGCGTGCGGCTCTCTGCACCCGCTGTGTGATCCTGGCATCCAGAGCGTCCGCCTCAGCGCATCGGTCCTCCTGGAAAATGGTCTCCGACACGCTCAGGCTGGACGGCTCCTTACCGCACACGAGGACCCCCACCACCTCCGTCGGACACGAGGACTCCCCATCCGACTCCCTGGAAGGGGCTCTCTCCTTTGCCACCCGCCTCTGCAGGGAGCACGAGGACAGGGACAGCTCAGCGGAGACGTGTAACCGAGCAGCGTATTAAAGCACAGTAATGTGGGTCCAACAGACTGAACGTGTTGGTGCCAGTCACTGACTCGGTGTGTCCAACTCTACCTTAATGGCATAGGCTCGCTTAAAAGCCAGAGCATGAGGCACATATGTCGGCTTGGAGGAACGGAGAACAGACATGAATTAAAAAGACAGAAAAAACTTTGGAGAAAGGGATAAAATTCCTTAAACGGGTTCTCCACAATCACGAAAGCTACGCTACGCTAACACACATCGCTAAAAATCACATATCGCCACATTTAAAACTCTCTTCCCAGAATGCATTGTGTGGGTCAGGAGCATTACGCCTACAAAAATCAATACCCTGCTAGTCTAAGCCACGACAGCCGTCTACC
Organism: Lampris incognitus; assembly: GCF_029633865.1. Classification (NCBI taxonomy): domain Eukaryota; kingdom Metazoa; phylum Chordata; class Actinopteri; order Lampriformes; family Lampridae; genus Lampris; species Lampris incognitus. The sequence goes on along the minus strand of NC_079213.1, from coordinate 30,774,892 downwards.
CCTACAGCCACAGCATGGTATTGACTGCATCTGTCAGTACTTCTACCTCCTGGTGGGCCTGGATTTCCAGCTCGTCCTCCTCCTTTATCGTTACCTTCTGAATGTTTGAGGTGAGGTCGAACAGTTCCAGATGTAGCTACAAACAGCAAATTGGCTGGTTATAACCTCGGATTGACCTACATGTGACCATCTGACCCTCCCTTTTAAGGAAGACCATTCATTCGCTGAACGGACTACGCATTTATTTGGATTACGTGTCGGTGTTTGCCGAGTTAGATCATCGTGTGTCTGTATTCGAAAATGACAGAGGTCGGAAGTGAAAGTCATACGTTGGTTCTTGGGTTGAGAGAGCATCTCTGCACCACCACGGAAGAGTCCAGTTCAGAGTCTTCTGCCCATGTGGAGCAGAGGAACTGGGAATCTATGGCGAGAATGAGAAAGAGAGATACAGCATGCGTTAATACTGCGTTTGGAGCTTTACAACTGAAACAGGTTTTTTGGGAGTGTGGCAGTAGTAGAGCTGCAGCTAGTTGCCATACCTGTAGCTCTTCTGGATTTGTTAGCTTCCTTCCTTTCCTTAGCTGCAGTAGTCACTGCATCTGCCATCTTCCCCACCTTCCCTGCGGGGAGGGAAGTCCTTCCCCTCTTCTTTCCGTCCTTCTTGTTGCCAGAAAAGACAGCTTTCAGCAGGGCCCGGGCTCCTCTGGGCCGGGTGCCCCGCTCACTCTTGGGCTGGGACTCGCTGAAGGCTCTCAGCTGGAGGAGGGGCAGGCTCTCAGCCAGTCTCCTAGCATCTAGGGCCAGAGCTGCTTTACTCCTCCCAGGGGGGGTCTCTGCGGTCCAAAAAGCCCTGACGTCATCCCAACCCACCCCAGGGGCAGCTCTGTCTATCTCCCCCCTCCGTTTCACCTCCCTCTTCCACTCTTTCTCTCTCTCCACTCTGACGTTCATCTTCTGGACCAGCGTGGGTTGCCGGAGGGGCTTTTGCGAGGACAAGGCTGGGCTGATATCCCAGAAGGCCTCACCTCCGTCATCATCATCATCACCATCATCATCATCATCATCATCACCATCATCACACAGGATCCCACCCAAAGACCCAAAAGGTGCTTGACTAGGGAGGGGATTTGGCAGAGATGCAGCCTTCAGGCTAACATCGCTCTCTACACTTTCCCTACCTTGACACGGCTGTCTGGGTGGAGGCATACGAGGTGGCGTGACCACAGCCGAGTCAGACGCAGTTGAGCTGCTGTTGTGACCGACCCCGGAGCTACTGCTAGCCTTGTGCGTGTCCGTATCCCCCCACTCCTTCCCCTTCTCCTTGCATTCCTTCTTTCTCTCCCCCTCCTGTTCCGGGCTGGGAGAGCAGCCGGAAGTGGTGGATGAGTTAGGGGAAGTGGAGGAGAAAAGGGTGGGGTCCCGGGTGGATGCCATGGATGTGGATATAAAGTGGTAGGAGACGGGGGAGGGGGTGCTGGCGAGGGATGTGAACGTACTGGACGTGGCGCTGTGAGTTGGGGGCGGAGGGAAGGGGACGTCGGGGAGGCTGAACAACCTCTCCGTGTGGGGCGTCATGGTGTCCGAGGTGGTGGAGTCAGGCTGTGAGGCTTCTTCAGACGAGTAAATATTAAAAACCATGGAGCATGTGGTGTCACTTCCTCCTCTGGCTGATGAGGCTTTCTTAGTAGTAATGGGGAGAACATAAGAGAACTCCTCTGAGAGACAGAAAGAGGAGGGAGGAGTGGAAAGGAGGGAACGATTTGTGAAAGGAAGAAAGAAAAAAGAAGGATAAGGTCTAATAATACAAAATGATAACTGTATTAAGTCATTACCACAACATGAGGGAAAGTAGCCCATGTTAAATACAAACCACTGCACAACAAACAGGTGTTAGAGAGTTAGCACCGCACAACAGCAAAACCAGGTGAAGACAAGTAACAACATGCACGGGGTTAAAGTTTTGCAAATTACCACAGTTCACACATTAAAATGCTGGCTTATGATTAGTCTTCCCCCCTGGTGTCGATGCTACCTGCCCCCTCCTCTAGTAGGAGCCACAGGCCTGAACGACGCTCCATCTCCCAGGGGCAATACTCCCCTTCTGCCAGCGGAGAGAGACACACACCACAAGACATACATCACTACCAAGGCACAGAGCACTACAAATAAGCAAGGAAAGAGAAATGTGTAACACTTCGCCGCGGTTTGAATTAAAACAGCACAGAGACTCGGTCAGTAAGACAGGATGGGGTTCAAGCTATGCCAAGACGCCAACCGACACGAGAACAAAACTTGAACATGGAAGTAGATACACTGTGGCTTACCATCACTTGACTCCGAGTCATTCCCTTCCCCGTATTCCTCCTCATCAAATTCTCCTTCTTCCTCTTCATTTCCCTCCTCCTCTTCTTCTTCCTCCTCATCTTCTTCTTCTTCTCCTCCCCCTCTTCCTCCTCTCGCTTGCATATGGAGCTCTACTGCTCGACTCCACAAAGTTTTGGCCCGTTCTGAAGTCGCGGGCCGCCGGCCAGCTTTCTCCTCATCCATCCCCGACCCCGAACTACAGATACCAGAGACATGGCCTCAGTGGAAAACAAGACAAAATAAAAGAGAGGGGGGGAGAGAGAGAGAGAGAGCGTGAGAGAGAGACAGTGAGAGAGCGAGACAGAGAGAGAACGTGAGAGAGAGAGAAAGAGCGAGAGAGAGACAGAGACAGAGACAGACGGAGAGGGAGAAAGACAGAGAGAGGGAGAGAGGAACAAGAGAGAATTTTTTTTAAATTTTAAAACAAGTCTTTATTTAACAGAAAAATGTAACAAAAAACAGACTTGAAATCTTTCTAAACAAAAAACAATACTTGTCAAATTACAAACACTCAGTATGCATCTTTTAACAATCCCAAAAACAATCATTCAACAACAACTCAAAACATAAAAAAACAGGTAAGACCCCTTTTATCCGAGCTCTGCAGCAAGAACCAGCTCATCCTTTATGGTCGAACACAGCACCCCTTTATAACATCACACAGTTGTGAATGTGTCCAGATCTTTCATTGCTTTGTAATAAGTGAAATCTACTCTTATCCTGGCCTGGACCATCCTGCTAAACAACAGCTATCCTGGCCTGGACCATCCTGCTAAACAACAGTTATCCTGGTCTGGACCATCCTGCTAAACAAGTTATCCTGGCCTGGACCGTCCTGCTAAACAACAGTTATCCTGGCCTGGACCGTCCTGCTAAACAACAGTTATCCTGGCCTGGATTTGGAACCAAAATAAAATTCTGTTTGCAGAAGCTTTCCCCAGATGATCTAAATAAGTGTTCTAGTAGCAGAAACAGGGGTGTGAGCCTCACACATTCTGAAAAGCAATGAAAAACTGTTTCTCTCTGGGCACAACAGGGACAGTTGTCATTCACATTAGGGTCTAGCACAGAAACAAAAGCATTGACCGCCACTATGCCATGCAAGACCCTTCCCTGCAGATCACCAGCGAGAGAGAGGGAGAGAGACAGAGAGGGTGGGAGACAGAGAGAGACAGAGAGGGTGGGAGTGACGTTCTATTTTAAGAGAAAAAGAACAGCCAGGACAGAAAGAAGCATTCAGGGGAGAGGAGATAAAGGGACATTGAAGGAGGCATGGGAACAGAACAAAAAAAAGAAGAAGAAGAATGTGACCTGGATCTGTCAGCGCTCTTCTCTGGCAGACTGAGGTTGTAGTTGGCCAGCGTCTCCTCCGGGACTTCTTCGGGCTCCTCCATCAGCCACGTCTCCGCTCCCCCCGCACCCAGCCGGAAATTCTCCAGTTCAATACGCTCCGGTGTCCCCCGTACCCTCTTGGCGAGCCCCGACTCCCTCTCAATCAGTGAAGCCACTGGGAACATACATACACACACGCACACACACACAGACACAAACAGGCACACACACACACTAAAGCCGAGATTGATTCCTTGTTTAAGGACCCGCGCCAGTGTGCACATCATGTATCATCATCAAACCTGCTTCTGACTGGACTAGTAAAGCTAGCTAGCCTAACTGGACTAGTAAAGCTAGCTTGCCTAACTGGACTAGTAAAGCTAACTAGCCTAACCCAGACGTGTGTCAGGCTCACCTGGACAACTGCGATCCGCCGCGTTGGGCATGGAGCCGGGGATTAGGGTGTCTGTTGAGGATGCCAGTGACCCCTTGTCAAAAATCAAACACAGTTGCGTTCACGTCTCAGGTTCCCCACAATACGATATGTGAAAACCTCTATGGATCTCTGAAATTCTGTTGCACGAAGACGCAGATACGAGAAAAACAAGCATAGAAACTGATATTTAGACTCCCAAACGTTATTCTGGTTTCTTACTATCGAGGTCCGATGAGAAGTGGTCCGGTCTGAGGAGACACTAGGGGCTGGTCTCTTCCTCTGGCTGGGGCCACTCAGTCGTAGGTCGTAGTGCTGCTGGCAGAAGAACCTCCCTGCACAACCACAGAATGACAAACACGTCCACAGTTAACAAGAGGACAGCCAAACGCTAAACACCTGCACCTGAGGACGACAGGGAAACTGTGTGGCGCCGTGGCGACCTCATTGAGCCCGGCCGTGCCCTACAGAGTCCTCAACAACAGATGCTGAAGCCCTAATAGAGAACGATGTATTACGCTTACAGGCTGACGGCTCCATGAGCGGTGTACCAGGGCTACACAGAGACAGGTAAACACAGATCTCAGCTCGCTATACAACTGGAAGGAGGGCCGTTCGCGGGACCTGATGTATATATACCCAATGTGCACAGATGCTCGGCCGCCTCAGGTTTGAATGCTCAACATGTGACGTCTCACTTCTAACTGGCTACTGAGTTTGAATTAATCGTACACAATATCACTTTGCAATGAGATTTGCCCACATAAAAGCTCTCCTTTGTATCGGTGCCTCCCTCCGAGCCCTTAGCGATACACAACAGCGCGTCCTTCAGACACACAATACGGCCTTTGTGGCCGACACAAACACATGCACATTTAAACATACAGACCCACGTAAAATCACAAATAAACAAGCGCACAAAAGCAGCAGCCTTGCGAGGGAGGCCCAGGGCATCAACAGCGATGGCACCAACCAAATTGTTGTTGCCATTTGCATGACAACTGAGGCCTCATTCACGGAGAACCGGCAAATCAGCCACTGATATACAGGGGCAAACGTATTCCCATCAGATAAGCAGTATGGCACAGCAAATCACTGACCACAGACTCGATGGCATTCTATGGACAGTGTCGAGCAGCCGTGCCTGCAGAAACCACACAGTATCATCAAAGACCACATCTGCCCAGCACGCAGACTACTGTCCTCGCTCCCGTCTGGTATAATACGGCAGCATGGCACACCACCAGCTTTAAAATCAGTTGTTACCACCAGATCATCAGGCTTCCGAACTCACACAATTCAGGTACCTCGCACTGCACATCTGCTCACCTGCTTGTCTGCACTGTTTAGATAAAAACTGCACTATTCCACAGACTGCTGCTACTCAACCAGCAGGGACACTGCTTACCCTCTGTGCAATACATCTGTCCCTTTTTTGTACATAGAACCCACTTTACTTATGTATACTGCTCTTATATTCTATTTATAGCTTATTTGGATTTTTATATTTTCACATTTTATATATATATCTCCATCAATCCATCCATTATCTGAAGTGCTTATCCTGCTCTCAGGGTCACGGGATGCTGGAGCCTATTCCAGCAGTCATTGGGCAGCAGGTGGGGAGACACCCTGGAAAGGCCACCAGGCCATCTCACACACACACACACACACACACACACACACACACACACACACACACACACACACACACACACACACACACACACACACACACACACACACACACACACACACACACACACACACACACACACACACACACATTCATACCTAGGGACAATTTAGTACAGCCGATTCACCTGACCTACATGTCTTTGGACTGTGGGAGGAAACCAAAGCACCCGGAGGAAACCCACACAGACACAGGGAGAACATGCAAACTCCACACAGAGGACGACCCGGGATGATCCACCAAGATTGGACTACCCCGGGGCTCAAACCCAGGACCTTCTTGCTGTGAAGCGACCACGCTAACCACTGCGCCACCCATATATTATACATAATATATATTATACAGTTATATATACAGTTAAGGTCAAAGTTATTAGCCCCCTTAATGAAATCAAACAAAACCCTTAACTTTTCCATGGAAACGACCATAACCAAAAGTGTTTATAGTTTAATTGCTTCCAAAAGAACTAAGACAAAATCCCCACTAAGCTTGATTAAGATATTTTACTGATGCGCTGAATTGAAACAAGAAAAAACAAAATGACAAGGCCAAAATTATTAGCCCTCTGACAATTCATAGTCAATAGTGTAACCTTTCTGACTCACAACTGACAACAACCTCTTATGGTGGTTCCTAACTAGGTTGGCACATGTCTCTTGAGGGATCTTAGCCCATTCTTCCATGGCAAATTGTTCCAGCTCATCCAGATTGCCTGGTTTTCCAGCATGGACATGAACCTTGAGCTCCCCCCACAGATTCTCAGTAGGATTGAGATCTGGGCTCTGAGAGGGCCATTCCAGGACCTTGATTTTGGTGTCCTTCAAAAAGTTTTGGACCAACTTGGATGTATGCTTCAGGTCACTGTCTTGCTGGAAGACCCAGCAGCGACCTGAGGCTAGACTGGCAGCAGATTTCTTCATGTTATTCTTCAAAATGTCAACATAATCCTCTTTCTTCATGATCCCATGAGCAAGGTTCCCTGTGCCTGAAGCAGCAAAACAGCCCCACAGCATTATGCCCCCACCACCATGTTTAACTGTGGCAACTGTGTTTTTAGGGTTGAAGGCCTCTCCCTTCCTTCGCCAAACAAAAGCAACATCCATGTGACCAAACAGCTCAAGTTTAGTCTCATCAGACCAAAGGACAGACTTCCAAAACTCATGTCTATGTTTCAAATGTTTACGGGCAAACTTCCGTCTGGCTCTGATGTGCCGCTGTGTGAGCAATGGAGTTTTTCTTGGACGATGACCTCGAAGCCCACCACGATGAAGAGCCCTCACAACAGTCTTCCTTGAAACATCAAGTCCAGAAGAGGCCAGTTCAGCAACAATCATCTTGGCAGAAATCTGGGGATTGTTGTTAACATCTCTGACTATTTTCCACTCCAAAGTTTTTGAAATCTTGCACTATGGACCAGGCCCAGGTTTGTTTCTAACACAATTTGTCTCCTTGTGCTTTGCAATGATGCAATGCACAGCTGTTCTAGACACTGTGAAATGCTTGGAAATGGCAGTATAGCCTTCCCCCTTAAGATGAGCATCCACTATCGTCTTTCTCTGTTCCAGACTGGTTTCTTTACTTTTTGGCGTGATGAAATTACTTCTTACCAAGAATTTAAGAGTAGTCCCTCTCAGTCAAGTGTTCAAGTGCCACTAGCCCTTTCATTGGAGTCCCTTCAGTGCTGATTCGTTGCTCAGGTGTGGTTTGAAAGCTGATTGGTTGCTCAGGTGTGGTTTGAAAGCAAAAAAAAAATCACATGAGGGCTAATAATTATGACCACCTCAATTTTCACTACATTTGGTATAAAGCAAACCTGAAGATTTATTTTACATTCCAAAATGTACCAAATAGAGGCCTTAACATTGATGAATGTTTTACTATGTAAAGTTTTATGAACGATGCAAACATTGGGCAGAATTTTAGGGAAATGTTCCAAAGTTCCTTGGAGGCTAATAATTTTGACCTTAACTGTATATATATTAATATACAACGTAGTTTATATATATATATATATATATATATATATATATATATATATATAGGATTTTTCTTATTTTATATATCTATATATAATATAAATATATAATATCTATTACATATTTTATTTTTCTTATTTCATATTATATATTTTATATGTAATATAAATATAGAATATAATTGTACATTTTATTTTTCTTATTTTATATTATATATTTCTATATATTTTATTCCTTAATTTTCTCCCTGTAGCTTTTTATATCATTGCCAGTTGTTTTGTACTGCTGAGCTGACCGTACTCTCGTCTGGCTCGTTTCATTGTATCGTTGACCCTGTGTTCACCTACGTATGACCCTGTGTTCACCTACGTATCACCCTGTGTTCACCTACATACGTATGACCCTGTATTAACATACATATGACCTTGTGTTAACCTACGTATGACTTATAAAACTGAAACTGAGGATGAGGATGAAGGCATCTGAAGTGATTATATGGTTTGGAACAGACCCCGTGGGCAAATAATGTGCATCATTAAATCGAACTGACGGGGCTGTGTGACGGCATATTGGCCAGGCCATGCCCCTGTGCGCTCGTTCCACGAGCCACGTTACCCACAAAGCCTTTTCACCTCCCTGTAAGCAGGCAGTCCCACTGAGACGAAAGACACCTAAGCACAACAGCAAAGTCACAGTTCCCCTAAAGCCTAAAGACTGTAATGAAAAATGCCATCTAATGCCGTGACAAATGTTGCATTGGACACAGTAAAACACAAGTACATTTGTACTATTACAACATGAGCATATATGCACAAATGTGGCTATAATCAGGGGAAGGAAACTTGGAAGTAGGCAAAAAGTGTTTTACTACGCTGTTGAAGATTCGGGTCTGTTCATTTTTAATAATAATAATAATAATAATAATAATAAATTCAGTTTGTATAGCACTTCTCATCTGCAGGGACAGATCTCGAAGTACTTCACAGATAATACTATAGTAAAAAGAAAAAGAAAATATATAATATTAATATATATAATAGTATATAATAGCCATCCATCCATTATCCGAACCGCTTATCCTGCTCTCAGGGTCACGGGAATGCTGGAGCCTATCCCAGCAGTCATTGGGCGGCAGGCGGGGAGACACCCTGGCAGGCCACCAATCCATCACACACACACACACACACACACACACACACACACACACACACACACACACACACACACACACACACACACACACACACACACACACACACACACACACACACACATACCTAGGGACAATTTAGTATGGCCGATTCACCTGACCTACATGTCTTTGGACTGTGGGAGGAAACCGGAGCACCCGGAGGAAACCCACACAGACACGGGGAGAACATGCAAACGCCACACAGAGGACGACCCGGGACGACCCCCAAGGTTGGACTACCCTGGGGTTGAACCCAGGACCTTCTTGCTGTGAGGCGACTGTGCTAACCACTGCGCCACCGTGCCGCTCAACATATATGATATAAAATCATAAAATAAAAGTAAAAAGATGATAAAGGTGAAATAAAACCAGGGTGGCCCGCTGTCAAAAAATAAAGAGTAGAATAAAATGAAGTAAATAGAGGATTAAAACAAGGGCGGGGCACTATAAAATGTTAAGAAGAAGGCCTGCTGATAAAAAAGGGTTTTTCCAAATTTTTTCATAATAAAAAAAAAAGGTACCCATATCCAAACTATGACAAAATGGCTGTGGGGTTAAACTGAATGGATACGACTGAAACGACCTTTTCTGTTTCAAGTAAACGAGCTGACGGGGCACCAGCGCCGACTCTGGCAGACAGAAGTAGCATGACAGTAATAGTACACATCTTTATGGTGACATCTGAGGCATTTTCCTTCTTTCTACTACCACACCATCGTTCCTCCTACTCAGAGATGCTGGACGGGGGAGTCTCACCGTTTGGGCCGTCATAGGCGTAGGAGGCCAGGCGGAGGGTGGCGCCGCAGTAGTCACACTGGAAACAGCTGCGGTGGAAGAACAGGCCCTCGGCACTCAACCGCTCCATCACATACACCCGCTTGTTGCAGAAGAAGCACACGTCGCTGGTGCCCATCGACCCTACGGCCTGGGTCAGAGGACAAGGTGTGGAGTCAGGTCAGAGGAAAGCGTGAAGAGATGAAGAGGGAACAAGGGAAATAACCACTGGGGAAACACTGTGACTTAAAGAAAGGATAGCTGATAAGCTACTGTTGCTTTTGTGTTTTCATATGTCATGGTTAAGTAGAAGTGACAGATGATGGCGATTCCAGGTTAGAAATTAGGTGGTAGTGTACCTCCCAAATTTCTTTTATTTTTTTGGGATTTTTCCCCTTTTTCTCCCCAAATTATACCCGGCCAATTACCCCACTCTTCCGAGCCATCCCTTTTTCTGCTCCACCCCCTCTGCCGATCCGGGGAGGGCTGCAGACTACCACATGCCTCCTCTGATACATGTGGAGTCACCAGCTGCTTTTCACCTGACAGTGAGGAGTTTCACCAGGGGGACGTAGCACGTGGGAGGATCACGCTATTCCCCCCAGTTCCCCCTCCCCTCCGAACAGGCGCCCCGACCAACCAGAGGAGGCGCTAGTGCAGCGACCAGGACACGTACCCACATCCGGCTCCCCCCCCACAGACACAGCCAACTGTGTCTGTAGGGACACCCGACCAAGCTGGAGGTAACACGGGGATTCGAACCGGCGATCCCCGTGTTGGTATGCAACGGAATAGACCGCTATGCTACCCGGATGCCCTACCCCCAACTTTTTGTTTAATTTTTACTCAAATCAACAATCCACTGCACACAGGTGTTAGGGATGTTACGTGGGGGTCACACAGCATTACAAATGGATGGGAGGACACAACAGACCCTTACCAGCTCCTTCTTGTCAAAGGTGGGCTTCGCTTCCTCCGGACTTTGAAACTGACTGACAATCTGCTCGGCCAAAGAGCTTACTCCCCCGGTGTACATCTGAACATATTTCTATCAAGACACACCAGGGACGATGAAGACAGACAGATAGACAGACAGACAGACAGACAGACAGATAGGCAGACAGACAGACAGTCCAACAAGAAGTTAAGGCTGAGACATGACAATAACAGACACTACAGAAGCTACATGAAGACTACATACACACTTCAGCATGTTCTATGCACAAAGGAAAGACACTTTACGTGCACCCAACATACACAAATGTACAGAACAAGGTCATGCAAAAAAAGTTTAAAAAAAAACCTGCTTAGTAAACTTTAGGCTATTCATATAGATTACGGTGTAAATAAACAGGTATCGTTCCATCACTTACATATACGTATATATATATATATATACACAAACACACACATATGACACGTGAGTTCTCTTTACAGGGTAGCTGATGCGGAGCACAGCAGTTTCAAGCTTCAACAGAAACGCTTCATTGTGCGTCTGTACCGATGCTCCGAGGGAGCGTTTTCTGTGGCCGTCCTATCACATGCCACATGCCCCGCAGAGTTACACAAATATACTCTGGAAATGAATAAGCTGAGGCCACCCGCTTCTTTGTGACATTCAGTTCTCATCAGCAGTCAAATACAATGTATACCAATAAAGCTTGGAAAGAGGGCATTGCCCCGGGCCAGCGGTCTGAATAAACCCACTGTCACACACTTTTGAATAAAAATGTTTACTGATTTCTTAAAGATGCAAGATAAGTTTGCTAAAAAAAACCAACACGGGGAGTCGGAGTCAAAAGTAGCAGTGATGTAAATGGTGCGAATGAGCTCGAGTAACTGTCTCCTCTAGAATTCATCCAGTAATGGATGAGCCAGAGACACCTCACCTGAGAGCAGCAGAATACACAACGTTCATCTAGCAGATGGGGATGTGACTAAGAGGTCTATGGGAGTCTATGAACCAGTCACTAGAGCTCACCACCAGTCTACAGATGACACACAAACCAGAAACCAGTGAGGAAGCATACCTGCTCGCCTCTACAGGGAAGAGTATGAGACTTGATCTTCTCTTTGAAACGAAAACTCATCTGCTCCTGTTGCTGGGTGCGCTTTCTCTGAGGGGTGGGTTTGGGGTTGGGCGTTGACCCCCAGAAAAAGGTCAGGTAAGAGACAGAGTTGTGTGGTAATAGAAGGCCATTAACAAAAAAACAGTAATAAGTCAAGAGTGACAGAAGTAACTGCTTGGGTCTGAGGGGGGATCTATCGCTACAAGACTCAAACACGATCTTGTGAAAGAAAATGTGGGTGCAGCTGTCTTTGCGGTCTTTCTACTGTTATGGCAGAGAGGTCGTTAAATTTACCGGTCTCCATGTGGAGGCCTGGGCTGGATCGACTGAAGTTGGCTGGCGGTCTGAAGATACTGATGGGCCAGGCGAGTTGGGAAAAAAATCCCCCTGGTGGTCAATATAAGGAGTGATGACTGATCATTTCTCTAACTGTGTACCTCTGTTATCACAATAATCATATAAGGAAATGCACATAAAATTGACATATCCCACAATATCTGCTTACATATGCCAAAACACCATATTCAAGAATACAGCTGAGCTTCACCGCATTGAAGTGCTTGGTAATGTAAAGTGTAATATCGTACCAAAACTAGTTTTACAAATTTTCAAATAATACTCCCTCAAATATTTCAGAACTGATTTTGTGAGACTTTAGGTAATATATTCTCATTACTATTAATTTAGACAACAAAATTGTGTATCCAAATATCTGAATTTCATCCTGACACAACACAATTGAAAAATTATAAATTATAATATTGAGGCGGCACAGTGGTGCAGTGGTTAGCGTGGTCGCCTCACAGCAAGAAGGTCCTGGGTTCGAGCCCTGGGGTAGTCCAACCTTGGGGGCCGTCCCGGGTCGTCCTCTGTGTGGAGTTTGCATGTTCTCCCTGTGTCTGCGGTGGGTTTTCTCCAGTTTTTTCCCCACAGTCCAAAGACATGTAGGTCAGCTGAATTGGCCATACTAAATTGTCTCTAGGTATGAATGTGTGTGTGTGTGTGTGTGTGTGTGTCTGAGCCCTGTGATGGCCTCGTGGCCTGCCACCCAATGACTGCTGGGATAGGCTCCAGCGTCCCCGCGACCCTGAGAGCAGGATAAGCAGTTTGGATAACGGATGGATGAATGGATGGGTGGATGGATAACATTGATAGGAGTTGCAGTAGTCAATGCGTGACATTATGAGAGCTGTACCAGGAGTTGTGCTGCATGCTCAGACAGGTATGATCAGATCTTCCTGAATTTGTATAAGGCAAATGGGCACAACCAAGCAATTGAGGACACATGAACCTTAAAGGTCAGTTGGTCATCAATCATGACACCCAAGTTTCGGGCAGACTTTGTGGGTCTGAGTTGGGTTGATTCAAAGTGGATACCGATCTCTCGTTGTAAAGAGGGACTGGCTGGGATGACAAAGTGCTCGGTCTTAGAGAGTTTAAGTTGAAGGTGGCGTTCTTTCATCAGGAACACTTTATTTGTCATTTCACCTCATGTACGTGCACACATGAAGTGAAACGAAATGCTGTTTCCCCCAGCCCACAGCAGTGCAACATACACACAAAGACACATTTAAGAACTACAAGAACAAACATATTCAAACTAATGCATATATCCAAAAAAAAAAAATCACTGTCCAACAAACGCCAGCCAGGATGACTGTCAGAACCGCCGGTCTGCATGGGCTAGCAGTTAGCCTAGCCTGCCCCAATTACGTGTCCTGTCAGACCGCCCTCTGTATTTCCTCCTCGGGCGCAGCTCCAGGCAGGGGCCATGATCCCTGTGACAACCGTATGAAGCAGACCAAGCCCTCACAGCCGATCCAGCGCCAGCTCTCCCAGCCAGACACCCTTGACACACCTCCCTGCGCCCCACACGATGACATCAAAAACACCACAGCCAACGCCAGGTGAGGCTGCCGCCAGACCACCCTGGGTGTTATCGGAAATGCCGGTCTGCATGGGCTGGCAGTTAGCTTAGCCTGCCCCACTTCCGCATCCTCTCGGGCTGCCCTTGGTGTTACCTCTTCGGGTGCAGCTCAGGGCAAGGCCGTGGTCCCTGGGCCCACAGCGCCGAAGACCAAGCTCTCCCAGCCAATCCAGCGCCAGTTCTCCCAGCCAACAAATGAAGACAAAAGTTTAGACGCAGACGTGGACAAAGACACTGCATCGACGGTACTGAGTGAGGCCGCCGCAAATTTGAATTCGCACGGCCATCTTCCCACACCGGGAGTGGAAATATATTAGCATGGATTGTATCATCCATGCCAATATATCAGCAAGGCATGATGAGATCTGAGCCAAGACTGTGTGGTCTTCCGGCGGGAACAACAGGAAGAGCTGAGAATTGTCAGCATAGCAATGGTATGGGAAACCATGGGAGCAGATGACTGCACCAAGTGAGGTGGTGTATATTGAGAAGAGAAGGAAACCGAGCACCGAACCTTGAGGAACCCTGTCGATAAGCTGTGCTGTTTGGACACTTCTCCCCTCCAAGGTACTCTAAAATATCTCCCTGACAGGTAGGACATAAACCAACGGGGGGCAGTTCCTGAGATACCAAACTCAGTGAGTGTGGAGAGGAGGAATTGGTGATTAACCGTGTCAAAGTCAGCTCCAATAGAGCTGAGGACTGACCAGCAGCTCTAGCTGAATGCAGCGATTCCATTACCGACAGGAGCGCAGTCTCGGTAGAGTGTTCCCGCTTAAAGCCAGACTGATTCAGGTCATACAGGTTATTCTCAGAATAACCTGTCTGAATTCAGAGACTTGGTTAAAGGTTAAAGATTGTGCACTTAAGTATTTGTTAGTAAGGGCAGGAATGAAACCAGTCTGTAGTTTTCAACCTGGTCTGGGTTGAGTGTAGGTTTTTTGAGCACCAGGGTGACCCGGGCTTGCTTAAATGCGGTGGGGAACATATCTATTGTAAGTGAGGAGCTGATGATGTGTGTAAGTAACTAAGGGGTTAAGTATGGGGGAAATGGTCTGTAGAAGGTTGGAGGGTATCTGGTCCAGTGGACAGGTAGTGGGTCAAGAGTCCAGCAGAAGTATGGAGACTTCCTCTTCAGTCAGAGGGGAGAATGAAGAGAGTGTAGCCCTATTAGCTGGCAGCTGCAGACTGAGATGGTCAGGCTCAAAGAACTGGTTACTCATGGCAGAGACCTTATCAGTAAAAAAAACAAGGCGAACATGTCTACAGGGAGCAGAGTGGAGGGTGAAGGAGGAGGCGGATTGAGGAGTGAGTTAAGAGCAGAGAACATTTTCTGAGCATCTGTGGCACCACAGATCATGTTGTGATAGTAAGTGGTCTTAGTCATTATGAGGAGGCATGGTAGCCAAGCCCTCATTGGAAAGTTGAGTCGGTGTGAGGGACTGAATGTTGAGCTGGAAGGAGACTAATTGCAGAGGACATGAGGATATTCCGGTATGGTGATCGTGAATTGAATAAAGAAGTGGTCATACAGATGTAGGGGGTGACAGTTAGATTTGCTGTGGAGCAGTCCCGAGTCAAAATCAGATCAAGAATATTGCCACTCTGCGTGTGGAAGGGGTGGAGACCTGTTTGAGGTCAAATGAGGTTGCTGCTTGGGTTTTGTCAGTATGGACATTCATGTCTCCCATGACAATCAGTGGTGTGTAATCATCCAGAATGGCTGACAGTAACATGTCTAATTCGACTACTAAATTCCCCAGTTTACAGCCTGGGGGGCAGTATATGACAACCACAAACAGCTTAATAGGCGCAATAACCCTCATTGCATGGCATTCAAAGGAGAAGTTGTTGCTTAGCCGAGAAAACTTAGTGAATTTCCAGTCTTTGGAAATGAGAACACTTGTATCACCTCCGCACCCAACAGAATGGGGTGTGCATGAGAAAGTGGAGTCAACAGAGAGTGCGGCCGACGTGGCAGTGTTTTCTGGACAGATCCAGGTATTGGTCAGGGCTAGTACCTGAATATCTGACAGATTCTTGGATAAATTGGATTGCTTGGATAAATTCTGTTTTGTTTACAGGCAACTGGCAATTCCATAGGCCAAGAGTAAAGGAGGAGTGAGTAGAGTAGGCTTCTCTAAATGAATAGAGGTTCTCAGGGTTGCACTATCTGCAACAGATGTTTTTTTTTTCTCGAAAGCATTGGGTGACAGGGATGCACATGGTGAGTGAGGCAGGCTACATGAATAGTTAGTAGAAAAGGACTAACCAGTCGGTGTCCTTGCTCGGTGGACTTGCACAGGTAGACTCGCAGGTATTTACTCAATTAAGTCTTCACACAATGTGGGCTGATACCCAACCAACTGCTATCTCCTATGTTCTGATCAGAGCTTGCCGGTACATATGCAAGGGGGTATATATATCAGGCTTTGGTGGACACAAGCTGCACATGCTAATCCACCAAAGCATGAGTCGGCCTGGGGCATTGGTAGAGACATCGTGGGTGGAGATTTGGTGTACATGGGTATATTGACAAGTATCTGGTGGTGGCCATAGATATAAGATATGAGAGGAAAAAGCATAAATCCAGGCCCGGTTACTCCCACCTTTCCCAGCCCCTTTTATTAGGTTCAGATTGGCCAGGGTTTGATAAAGACAAACGGGGCCATGAGAGTGACAGCCAGGTTAGTGTGAGTGGTGCACAGTGCCAAGTGGTGACACCAGCTCATCTGACTCAGGCGAGGGGGAGTCGACTATGGCTCCGATGATCTGTCCAGTGGAGGACTTCCTATTCGATCAGACTCAGGATGTCACACTGCGCTTTGCCTTTGACCTTGTGATGACCATCAATGGTCAATATGTGCACCCGAACGCTGCACTCACTCCACCATACTTTGCACTTATTAGAAACTAGTTACATCGAGTGAGTCATGACACTCAAACCGGGCAAGACACCACGCAATTGTTAGTACTGAAAGGCCGCTGGGAACAGATCTTCCATGCAGCCCATCAGAACCCCATAGCTGGTCACCTTGTTAACGATAAAACACTCGACCAAATAATGGCTCGATTTTACTGGTCAGCCATTCACAGCGATGTGTGGCAGTGGTGTACATCTCGCTAGGGATGTCAATTGGTAAACCTGCCGACCACCCCAAAAGCACCACTGCACCCATTACCATTAACTGAGGTCGCGTTTGAGCATATTGGCATTGACCTCGTCAGGCCATTAGATCAGAGCACATGAGGATACCACTTTGTGTTTGTCATAGTGGATTACACAATGCGGTATCCTGAAGCTGTTTCACATAATCTCCTGCATCAGAAAGAGATTCTGACGGACCAGGGTACATAATTTATGTCACGTACACTATGCAAATTATACAAGCTGTTGAGTATAAAATCGATCTGCACTAGTATGTATCACCCCTAAAAAGACAAGAGAGAGATTTAATAACACACTCAAAAACCTGATCTGTAAGTTCATGTATGAGGATAGCCACAGTTGGGATAAATGGAGGGATTCTCTGTTATTTGCAGTGCAGGAGGTGCTCCAGGCCTCCACAGGGTTTTCCCCCTTTGAGTTGCTGTTTGACAGAACGCTGAGTGTTGTGTTGGACCTGATTAATGGAAGCTGGGAGAGAGGTCCAAGCACCAGTAAAAATAAAGTACAGTATGTCCTGGACCTGAGAGCAAAACACCATACACTTGGGCGGTTATCACTTGAGATTTTGCTTCAAGCCCAGGAACATCAGCAGGGCCCATATAACAAATGAGCAAAGTGCAGAAATTTGCACCGGGAGAGAAAGTCCTCGTAGCACTTCCCACGTCCAGCTCAAAATTATTCGCCAATTGGCAAGGACCTTCCATGGTCATACGACAAGTGGGGGGATGGCGACTATGAGGTCATGCATAATGACAAGGGGGGTGCAACACCGATTTACCACCTCAACCTCCTAAAAGCATAGAGAGAGGTAGTCCCGGTTTCTCTGACCACAGTGGTATCAGAGAGAGATGAGTTGGGGCTGGAGGTACAAAAATCGGACAATCCTGCCTCCCTCCATTGTGAGAATCATCTCTCCCCCCACCTGAAAGCCAAGGTTGCTGCATTGCAACAGTGTTTTGCTGATGTGTTCCCTCCCCTGTCAGGATGCACAAACCTCATACAGTACAGCATAGCAACATCTCCAGGCGTGACAGTGCACTCACATCCATACCGGCTGCCTGAACACAAAAAGAATGCTGTTTAAGTAGAAGTCAAGGCCATGCTGTAAATGGGAGTAATAGAGGAGTCTAGTAGTGAGTGGTGTAGGTCCATCATCCTTGTGCCTAAGTCCGATGGGTCTATATGGCTCTGTGTGGACTACCACAAGGTGAATGATGTATTGAAATTTGATCTTTATCCAATGCCATGGGTCGACAAATTCCTGGGCCGGCTTGGCTCTACTTGCTTTTTTACAACACTGGATTTAACCAAGGGCTACTGGCAGATTTCCTTGTCTCCAGAGTTTGAGGAAAAAAGTCTTCCTCTACGCCGTATGGTTTGTACCAGTTTATGACACTTCTGCTCAGGCTGTTGTGAGCTCCAGCCATATTTCAGTGCCTAATGGACCAGGTGCTGCGGCCATGCGCTGCGTATGCTGCCACCTACTTGGATGATGTGATCATCCAAAGTAGCAGCTGGGACCACCATATGTGGCAGGTTGTGTCAGTGCTCGAGTCCCTGAAGCAGGCAGGGCTCACGGCTGACCCGAAGTAGTGCACGGTTGGGCAGCAGGAGTTATGGAATCTGGGGTACCACTTAGGCAGCAGGCTGGTGCATCCCCAGATAGATAAGACCGTGGCCATTGTGGTCAGCCCAAGGCCTAAGACAAAAAAGCAGGTGAGAGTTCATCCCCATCTTTGCAGAGACAACCAGTCCCCTGACTGACTTCACCCAAAAGGCTTTCTCAGATCCAATCCAGTGGATGGAGCAGTGTCAGGTGGCAATAGAGAGGGTTAAACAAGCCCTTTGTGGGGAGCTGCTGCTCCACACTCCTAACTCCTGTCTCCCTTTTGTCTTGCAGACCGACGCATCGGACAGAGAGCTGGGGGCTGTTTTGTCCCAGGAGGTGGGGAGGGTCGACCGCCCGGTGCTGTACATAAGTTGCAAGCTGGCAGAGAAAGAGAGAGAAGTACAGCACTGTAGAGAAGGAGTGCCTGGCCATCAGATGGGTGGTCGGCATCTTCCGCTTCTACCTTCCGTTGCACTCATTCACCCTCTGTTCAGACAATGTCCCGCTCCAATGGCTCCACCACATGAAGGGATGCCAACACACAGATCACCCGTTTGTGTCTGGCTTTACAGCTGTTAAGTTCAAGGTGGTCCATAGGCCAGGGATGCAGATAGTCGTGGCCGATTTCCTCTCTGGCTTGGGGGGGGGCCTGGACTACGTCAGGCAGTGGGGGTATGTGCTAGTGGGGTGTCCTTGAGCCTCTCCACTTGCAGATGCCCCTCTCCACTTGCACAAAATCTCTAAGACACAATGCACAAGCTGATTAGTGGTTAGCCTCAGGTGTGTTAGTCTAGCGAACTCCTTTATATACCGCAGTGAAGCTGGGTTCAGGCTGACACTGAGACAGACGCGAACACAGGCATGGACAGACTTATAGCAAAGGCTGATGGAGAAAGATGCTCCAAAATGGCAGCAGAGGCTCCAGCACAATTTGGAAGCACAGCCCATATGACGTGCTGACCAGAGACATTCACACTTAGTTCCTGTTTCACAAAACCTGTGTCTGTCCTCCATATCAAGCCCCCCTGAGTGGCAGCAACCTTGCTGCAGGTAAATTACAAGAAAGCATGAATGACCCTTGAACAAAATATATCTATATGCAAACTATAAGGTAAAGATTTCTTCATATATATCATCTTGGTAAAAGATATTTTTTTCATCAGCAGGCTTACGTTGGGGTTTAGGAGCAGTCATCTGCCAGCTAGCATGAACTACTATCAGCACTGGTTTGTATCACCCAGCTCTAACTTTTGAGAGTTGGGAGGTTGAGGTGGTTCTCCAAAAGTGACCACAAGGCATACAGTGAAATTATTATTTGGGTCTAGGCTAAGAAATGCTTAAAGCTGAAATCCGGGATTTTTTTTTTCAATTAATGAATAGTTATTGTAGCTATCTGGATCATGGAGTCAGGTTACATAATATGAAGTGGCATCTTTAACATGGTTGGAAAACCTCTGCGATTGAATTTTTTAGGACAAACACTGGAGTAGGATGAACACTGGTGCAGCGGCAAACATGTTCCTACTCAAACAGGTAGAGGAATTGATATATTCTGACAACGTGGTGATATTTCTGTTGGACAGCTCATCTACCCATTCAGCAATCATTATTACAGTCCAACAGTGCCCCAGTGTTGATGTAGTTTACAATACATTACATTGTCCGTGTTAGCTTTGGTCCAAGGATGCCATTTTTACAAGGGTGGGAACTGTTTACTGCTGAACTCATGGCACACAAGTGGCAATAGCCGCTACACCTTTTTAGTGGTTCTTGCTGCCAGAGGAAGAGACAGATAAAAATCACAGATTTCAGCTTTGGGGATTTTTTTTGGGAGGGGGGGGGTTCCCCCCTTTTCTCCCCAATTGTACCTGTCCAATTACCCCCCTCTTCTGAGCCGCCCCGGTCGCTGCTCCACCCCCTCTGCCGATCCGGGGAGGGCTGCAGACAACCACATGCCTCCTCCGATACACGTGGAGTCACCAGCCACTTCTTTTCACCTGACAGTGAGGAGTTTCACCAGGGGGACGTAGGAGGATCACGCTATTCCCCCCCAGTTCCCCTTCCCCCCAAACAGGCGCCCCGATCGACCAGAGGAGGCGCTAGCGCAGTGACCAGGACACATACCCACATCCAGCTTCCCACCCTCAGACACAGCCAATTGTGTCTGTAGGGACACCCAACCAAGCTGGAGGTAACACGGGGATTCGAACTGGCGATCCCCGTGTTGGTAGGTAACTGAATAGACCGCCACGCCACCCGGACGTCCCATCAGCTTTAGAATTTTTGGACAAAATCTCTAAAAAAAAAAATAGGTGAAAGTTGACCCAGTCGGAACACTGGAGTCTTGACCCCTCATGACATCCTTGAGAGAAACAGTACGTGTGAAACTTGCCACGAACATTTTGTCTTTACATTCATCTCACCTGTCTACGTAGTACAGCGGCAGCAGATGACGAGGGGCTCTGGAAGGAAAAAGCACTCTCATCTAACTTTGCCTGGAATTGATGTGCCATCAGACGCACTCTGGACTGACCGGATCCCCCCACAAAACCTTCGTCAAAGAACTGATGGTCTTGGTTACTAGAGTCCTCTGGCTGAAAAGGTCAATTACCAAGAAACATGGAGAAAAGTAGCACCGTCTTTGACTGGCATACTTCAATGTCAGGTCTACAAACAAGAAACTTAAAATATTTCCACATCATTCAGTTCCACCTGATATTTACATATTTGAAGAGGCTTATTGGACTCACTTCCTGCTCATCCTGGCATTGTCGAGTCGTCTTTCTTCTTTTTCCCAAAGCGTCTTTCTGCTCCTATATATGGGAGTTACTGTATTTACATACATCACAGATACATAACACACACTGAAAAAAACTTGCAGAAAAACTCAGATACGAATACCTTGGGGTTGCGTTTGCGGGATGGACTGTGGCCTAGTCTACTGAGGAGCGAGGCAGGGGAGATAAGAGCAGCTCTCAAGTCGGCACTCTGTAACAGAGACCCTGGACAAAAGGAAAACAAATAAGTAATTGGAGGATTCATGTGTCCTAAATATTGTTATTTTCATGTTTCATAACCGATTTTGGACAGTGAACCACCGTCCAAGCCTGCTTCAGTGTCTCACCACTAGAGGGCAGTGTGTCCTTGAACAGTTGGTAGAACTGGCTGAGGTACATGACCATGGTGAGAGAGTCTGGTTCGCCCACAGAAGACATCTCCTCTACGGTCATCAGAGGAGAGATCCCAAACTCCTGCTCCGCCACGTCAAAGCCCAGCCGCGTGTTCTCCTCCACGTCGGCCTCGTCCAGGGAGTCAAAGTCTCTTTAGAGGGACAGGCATAATCACATACAACGGCAGTGAACGCTTACACACACACATACACAAATTAAAATGCAGGTGACCAAAAAGTGCATGTGACTGTAGACACACACACACACACACACACACACACACACACACAGATGTCCGAGGTGGCATACATGAGATCTGGCCGGTAGTAGTGGATCAGTGCACATAAAGCCAGGCCACTCTTCCAGGAGGTAGTGAGGTCGCTGACAGAGACACCACGGTAACCCTTTGTCTGTTCCTGGCACCAGCTCAACAGCTTATTGGAGCGAGAGAAGGATTCTGGAGCAGAGAATTAAAAAAAAGGGAGACTGCTCACACCAGTCTGTCGGATCCCATTAATAAGCCACACCAGTGCCCAGTCACAACATGGCTCAATCCACGAGCTGCCGGACACGGCATGTACACAATGGGTTCAAAATAGCCTTTTCATCAGGACTTACCCTGTCTTAGCAGCCTGGGAGATGGAGAACAAATGACATTGCACAAATCCATGTCGAACCCGATCTCCTCTCCTGTGTCCACCAGGTGCCTCACCTACAAAGACATATTCGGCCAGCATGGTCACAACCACTGTCAAATGTGGCCTTGTTGACTTTGTGCTGTTAGGGTGTGTGTGTGTGTGTGTGTGTGTGTGTGTGTGTGTGTGTGTGTGTGTGTGTGTGTGTAAACCTGAGTAGATGTGACAAGCTGTGAGTTGATATTGGGGTAGCGTGTGGCTGGATCCACAGTATAGAGACAGATATTTTTATTCATGTTCTCTGGGGTGGTCTGCGGAAGGAGACGATAGAGACACTCCCTGAAAGATGGAGGAAAGACAGAGGTAGGTAATGGGGGGGAGGGGGCGAGGTAGAAGAGGGAGAGCAGGATAAATAAAAGCATAGAAGAGATGGGGGATTAAGAAAATTGACTTTGTTTCCTGTGTGTAACAGCAGAGACGGACAAGGGACGATGTGTGTGTGTGTGTAGAGGTTTGTCTTTACCTCTCAGCCAAAACATCTAACGGGGCGTTGCCTTGTGCCCAGCTGCGAATCATCCAAGCTGAATCCAGGGCCGCCAAGAAACCTCGTGCGATACCTGTCCCCATGGGCCAAAATGGCTGCAATGATAGTGACACAAAGACATGGCACAGAATACAAACCAAAGAAATCAAATTTCCACCCATCCCCTTCTTTTTTTTTGGTGGTGGTGGTGGTGGTGGGGGGGGTTAGGATTTCCCCTCGTTTTTCTTCCCAATTGTACTTGGCCAATTACCCAACGCTTCCGAGTGGTCCCGGTCGCTGCTCTACCCCCTCTGTCGATCCGGAGAGGGCTGCAGACTATCACGTCTCCTCCGATACATGTGGAGTCGCCAGCCGCTTCTTTTCACCTGACAGTGAGGAGTTTCACCACCAGGGGGACGTAGCGCGCGGGAGGATCACGCTATTCCCCCCAGTTCCCCTTCTCCCCGGAACAGGTGCCTAACCGACCAGAGGAGGTGCTACATACCCACATCTGGCTTCCCACCTGCAGACATGACCAAATTGTGTCTGTAGGGACACCCGACCAAGCCGGAGGTAACACGGGGATTCGAACCACCGATCCCCATGTTGTTAGGCAACGGAATAGACCGCCACGCCACCCGGACGCCCATCCCGTTCTGTTTTTACATTCCCTTTCCTCTGCCCTCTTTTACCCTGCTTTTCTTACTTACTTCTAGCAGGCTGTCTCCCACCAGTGTGACCAGTAGGGGGTGTCCTTGTCGTTGGCGGACCAGGGCGGCGTTCTCTGAAGCATACATACATGTGAAGTCAAACATGGCCACATCTGGCTGCCCGTAATGATTCATGGCGAAGTCCAGAAATGGCAGCTGATGGCCAGTGGAAAAGCCTGCAGCCTCACGGGCGTACGCCTGTAATGCATTCTGGTCCACGTTGCCACGTGAGAGAAGCAGCTCTGTGTCTGCATGATCCTGATGAAAGCAATGAATAACATGATGGGTGGTCATGTGGTTAATGACATGTTCATCCAAAAACTACAGAGTCACAGTCAACCTATGCAGTCAACCTATGCAAGTGTGTGTGTTTTTCCGGGTACCTGCAGAATGACTCCCTTCTCCAGCAGACTCTGTTTCTTGGCAGTCATTACAAAGTAGTGAGTGTCATCTTTGTAGTAAACAATATTCTCTAAATCAATCCCTAGAGCAAAAGAAATAGGAATACAAAAATCATTCACTGAGGCATCTTATTTTAAGAAATGTTCCACTTTATAATGGACATAACAGACCTCTAAAGTGTAATTTCATGCCCAAACAAGCAAATCCAGATCCAACCCCGATTCTGTCTGATGTAGAAATACACTGGGCTGTAAAATAAATGCCTTTTATTATGTCTAAACCTAATAGTGGCTCTTTCCACTTTTGAGGATTGCTCTTTTATGCATTCCTCGATGGGCTGAGAGGGATTTTGATCAGTTATGAGGCTCCATTAAGAACGTGCTAGCAGCTGTTAGCCTAGCATAAGCCGCATTTGCGCCTGATATTACACTCATCCAACATGTGAACAAATTGAATCATTGGAACTGGTCCCCCCCCCTCTTTTCACCACAATTGTACTTGGTCAATTACCCCACCCTTCCGAGCCGTCCCATCGCTGCTCCACCCCCGCTTCTGATCCGGGGAGGGCTGCAGACTACCACATGCCTCCTCCAATACATGTGGAGTCGTAAGCTGCTTCTTTACACCTGACAGTGTGGAGTTTCACCCGAGGGATGTTGTGTGTGGGAGGATCACGCTATTCCCTCCAGTCCTCCTCCTCCCCCCCGAACAGGCGCCCCGACTGACCAGACCGACCAGAGGAGGCGCTAGTGCAGCGACCAGGACACATACCCACATCTGGCTTCCCACCTGCAGACATGGCCACTTGTGTCAGTAGGGATGCCCGACCAAGCCGGAGGTAACATGGGGATTTGAACTTTGATCTCTGTGTTGGTAGGCAACGGAATAGACCGCTACGCTACCCGGACGCCCAGAACCGGTTCTTTTCACTGAATCGGTTGAACCTGCACAAATTAACTCAACATCCACGCCTTGTTTGTTTGCACAATAATTCTCGACACTTGTTACACTAACATGTTAAGATAAGTGATAACCACATCATGTCATCTCTACTAATACCACTCATTTTAAAATGAGTCCGGACGTAGTCTGAAAATCTGACAATGACTAACACATATATCCAAACTAAACAAAAAAACAACAAAAAAAAAAATCACTGTCCAGGAAAATTAATGCTAGCCAGGATGACTACCGGAACTGCTGGTGTGCATGGGCTAGCAGTTAGCTTAGCCTGCCCAGCTTTCACGTCCTTTCAGACCACCCTCGGTGTTTCCTCTTTGGGCGCAGCTCCAGGCAGGGCCGTGGTCCTTGAGCCCACTGGATACAGCAAACCAGGCTTCCTCAGCTGATCTAACGCAGCTCTCCCAGCCAGACACCTTCGACCCACCCCCTCGCACTCCACACGACACTAAAAACACCGATAACACCGCCCTCGGTGTTATCGGAACTGCCAGTCTGTGTGGGCTAGCAGTTAGCTTAGCCTGCCCCGCATCCGCGTCCTGTCAGATTGCCCTTGGTGTAACCTCTTCGGGCACAGCTCCGGGCAGGGCTGTGGTCCCTGGGCCCACAGGACGCAGCAGACCAAGCTCCCCCAGCCGATCTAGTGCCAGCTCTCCCAGCCATCAAATGAAGAAAAACTTAGACGCAGACGTGGACGAAGACACTGCATGGACGGTACTGGATGAGGCCGTCGCAAACGTGAATTCGCACTGCCATCTTCCCACACTGGAACTGGGTGAGGCCGCTGCAAATGTGAATTTGCGCCGCTGTGGAGTTAGAAAACAACGAGACAGGAGACGTGAGAGTAGACGTAGTCGAGGTAGTTTACTAGCTCCAACTTTACATGTCATATATTCGACAACGACACTGAACTCTCTGCTCCGGAAGCGGAAGTGCATTCTCTCTTAGGTGAATGTCTCTAGTTATATAGATGTGGGTCACCACACAGGCCCCCCCAGAATTCACCTACACAAAACAATGCAAAACAGCAAAAGCGCAACTCATGAACATAAAAATAGACTCTACAACAGAACAGTCAATGACATAGTGCAAAGTCACGGGGAAAACAAGTGACGAGTCGGGGGGTGGACCCTGCGGCCATAACGGCTGCGCTTCACAGGAGGGGAAACAGATGGGGCCGAAACCCGGGCCATAGGCGGGGCCGAAGCAGGAACAGAGGCAGGTGCCGGGGCCGACCTAGGAGGGCGTCCCCGCCGCGGGGGTAGGGCCAATTGCATTGGCTCCCCAATGTCCAAGTGAGCAGGCTTGAGACGGTCTATAGCGACCCGCTCCGGCCTGCCCCCCATGTCCACCACAAAGTTCTTATCCCCCGCCTCCAGGACGCGGAAGGGCCCGTCGTATGGGGGCTGCAGCGGGGACCGATGGCTGTCGTGCCTAATGAAGACGTACCTCGCCGATGGCAGATCCTTGGGGACGTAGGACCGGGGGAGGCAGTGTTGAGACATCGGAACGGGAGCGAAGGCACCGGCAGCGCTCCGGGACGCACTGAGGTGAGAGGCGGCCGACCAGGGAGTCGTAGCATCCGGAAGAAACTCCCCCGGAACTCGCAGGGGCTGGCCATACACCAGCTCAGCGGAGGAGGTCTGGAGGTCTTCCTTCGGGGCCGAACGCAGGCCGAGCATGACCCATGGGAGCCGGTCCATCCAGTCGCAGCCAGTGAGGCTTGCTCGCAGAGCGGCTTTCATGTCCCGATGGAACCGCTCACAAAGTCCGTTGCTCTGCGGGTTGTACGCCGTAGTGCGGTGGATCTTCATCCCCTGGTGCTCAGCGACCGCCGTCCAGAGCTCCGAGGTAAACTGGGAGCCCCGGTCGCTCGTGATGTCACCCGGTGTGCCGAAACGGGCCACCCAGCAGCCGATGAACGCCCGTGCTACCTCTGCTGCCGTCGTGGAGGACAAGGGAATAGCCTCTGGCCACCTGGTGGCCCTGTCCACAATAGTGAGGAGGAACGTATAACCACGGGAGGGGGGCAGGGGACCCACCAGGTCAACATTGACGTGGTCAAACCGCCTCTCTGGAACCACAAACGGCGCCAAAGGGGCCTTGGTATGGCGGTGCACCTTGGCGCGTTGGCACGCCACACAAGAGCCGGCCCAGGCTCTAACATCCTTACGGAGCCCAGGCCAAACAAACTTGACGCTCACCAATTTGGTCGAGGCCTTCACTCCCGGGTGGGAAAGGCCGTGGACGGTGTCGAAAACTCGGCGCCGCCAGAAAGTAGGCACCAGGGGGCGCGGTTGACCGGTGGAGATGTCACAGAGGAGGGTGGTGTTGGCCGCGTCGAACGTCACGTCCTCCAGCCGTAGCGCCGTAGGGGTCGACCGGTAGTCTTGAACGGTCGCGTCCTTGGCTTGGTCCGCTGCCATAGCGGCGTAGTCGAGTCCCAAGTGAACGGCGTTAACAACCGCCCGTGAAAGGCAGTCGGCGACGGAGTTATCCTTGCCCGACGCGTGTTGTATGTCCGTGGTAAACTCGGAAACCGCCGCGAGATGACGCTGCTGACGCCCAGACCACGGTTCTGAGGTTTTGGCCATACAGAACGTCAGCGGTTTGTGGTCCACGAAAGCGGTGAACTGTCGGCCCTCCAATAGGAACCTAAAGTGTCTGGTTGCGAGGAAGAGACCCAGTAGTTCCCTATCAAAGGTGCTGTATTTGCGCTCGCTCTCACGGAGTTGTTTACTGAAGAACGCCAACGGCTGCCAGCCCCCCCCCACCCACTGCTCACACACGGCCCCCACGGCGTAGTCGGAGGCATCCGTTGTAAGGGCTATGGGGGCGGCAGGCGACGGGTGAGCTAGCAGCGCAGCGTTGGCCAGCGCGGTCTTGGCGGCCACAAAAGCCTCGTCCATCCCCGAAGACCAGTCCAGCTCGTCCTTAGACTTCTTACCCCGCAGGGCCTCATACAGGGGACGCATGATGTGGGCGGCACGGGGCAGGAAACGGTTATAAAAGTTCATCATGCCCAGGAATTCCTGCAGCGACTGTACAGTGCGGGGGCGGGGGAACATGGTGACAGCCTCAACCCTGGCAGGGAGGGGAACGGCCCCCTGTGGAGTGATGTGGTGCCCGAGGAAGGTGATGGACGACTCCCCGAACTGACACTTAGCTGGGTTGATGATGAGGCCGTGTTCGCTGAGCCTGTCAAACAGCTGTCTGAGGTGCGTCATGTGTTCCTCCGCCGACGCGCTGGCCACGAGGATGTCGTCTAAGTACACAAACAAAAATGGCATGTCACGGAGCACAGAATCCATAAGGCGCCGCCCCTTTAAGGCCGAAAGGCATACGTAAAAACTCAAAGAGCCCAAAGGGTGTGATGACAGCCGTTTTTGGGACATCCAGTGGGTGGACCGGCACTTGGTGATACCCCCGCACTAAGTCGATTTTGGAATAGATGGCAGCGCCCGCCAGGTGGGTAGAGAAATCTTGTATGTGCGGTATGGGGTACCGGTTGGGGGTCGTGGCATTGTTTAGGCGACGGTAGTCCCCGCACGGGCGCCAACCCCCGTTGGCCTTAGTAACCATGTGAAGAGGGGAAGCCCACGGGCTGTCAGAACGGCGGACAATGCCGAGGCGCTCCATAGTCGAAAACACCTCCCTGGCTATTGCGAGCTTGGCCGAGTCGAGGAGTCGGGCCCGGGCGTAAACTGGGGGCCCCACTGTGGTGATATGATGTTCCACGCCGTGCTTGGCCACCGCCGAGGAGAAGGTGGGTGTGGTCAGCTCGGGGAAATTTGCGAGCAGGCGTTGGTATGGATCCCCGGTGGAGAGTGTGTTAGCGAGGCACAGCGCTCCAGCGCCCCCAAGCGTGCAGGGGTATGACGCAAAAGAGACGGCATCAATCACGCGACAGTTTTTAACATCCACCAGCAGGTTGAAAGCACAGAGGAAATCCGCACCTAGGAGCGGGGTGGATACAGCAGCCATCACAAAGTCCCAGCCGAAACGTCGGCCGCCAAAACACACGTCCACATGTCTGATACCGTACGTCCGAATGGACGTGCCGTTGGCGGCGTCCATCTGGGGGCCGTGACTGTCGGTCATCGTGTCCACAGCTTGTGCTGGTAGTATGCTGCGTTGAGCGCCAGAGTCAACCAGCAGCCGCCGGCCCGACAAGGAGTCTCTGATGAACAACAGCTTGCAGTCACGGCCGGCGCCCATAGCCGTTAACAAGCGCCGGCCTTGGCGTTTCCCTGAACCCTGTAACTGCAGGGTTTGCGACACCGTTTTGCTTTTGCCCCAAACCTGGCATGGTAATAACAGAGCCCGTCGTCAGGTTGGCGGCGGGCTGTCACCGCAGTCGCGGTGTCCATATAGTCGTACACAGGTGGTGGTGGGGCGGTCTGGTGGGGTAGCAGGGCATGCACAAACTGTTGCCGGTTGGCCAGGAAAACCCTGTCTGCTTCAGCAGCCAGAGAACGGTAGTCCTTGGAGGCGGCGAGAGGAGAACTGGCCAGTGCTGTGCGTACAGGTGCGGGGAGCTGCCTCAGAAAAATGTGTGTGAAAAGAAAGGCCGGATCAGCCGATCCCAGCACAGACAGCATTTTTTCCATTAAATCAGACGGTTTGCCGTCGCCGAGGCCATTCGGGGACAGTAAACGGTCTGCCTTCTCCAGCTCCGACAGTTCAAATAGTTTCAGGAGGAATGTCTTTATAGCATCGTACTTGCCAGCAGCTGGCGGAGCTTCCAACAGCGTCATTGCTCGCGCCGTTGTCGATGCGTCTAACGCCGCCACTACGTGGAAGTACTGCGTTGCATCCTGCGTTATCCCTCTCAGCTGGAACTGGGCTTCCACATGTTGAAACCACGGCCGTGGATTATGCTGCCAAAAGTCGGGTAGCTTCACAGTAGCGGTGTAAATGCTAGCGTTAGCAATAGCCATGTTGTTAGCACCGGCGTCGTCGTTGTCAAACATACTCGTATTAGTTGTTCGATCACGTCGGGGTCACCAATGTGGAGTTAGAAAACAACGAGACAGGAGACGTGAGAGTAGACGTAGTCGAGGTAGTTTACTAGCTCCAACTTTACATGTCATATATTCGACAACGACACTGAACTCTCTGCTCCGGAAGCGGAAGTGCATTCTCTCTTAGGTGAATGTCTCTAGTTATATAGATGTGGGTCACCACACCGCCATCTTTCCACACCAGAAGCGGAAATTTAGTCTATATCGCTTGGATAGACGCTTAAAGGTCATGTGCAGCAAATCAAAGGTAGTGCTATAGTGTCTTTGCCATGTGAGCAAATAAAGGCCTATTGTTAACTGTTAGCTGATAGCAGAGGAACGTATGGGAAGCTCACTCGAGCGTAACGAGGTCTGAAGGAACGGTCCTGGAGAATTACAAGCTGGAAGATAAGGATGAGGGAGACCTGATCCATGAACTCTTTGAGCAAGTTGTGTTACCCATCAGGATGACAGTCCAGCAATAAAGATGAGCTACTTAGCTCCAACCAGGATTAGGGAGAAACTCTGGGTACACACCATTGTGACGGTGACAATAAGCATGTTTGGGTTGCATGGTTGCATGGTGTAAAGGGAGTGGGTTCTGAGATTAGGGCATGCACTTCAGTATCTATGCTTTGTGTGTTTGTTCACGAACATATTGAAGTTTGAAAATACTGTAAGAGGTTTTTGTCTCGCTCCTCATTTATTGTCAGAGTGGAATTAAATATCTGCCATGACAATACAAAGCTGTGTCAATTGCTACAACAGCAAATATAAATTTTTTCAGGAATTTAAAAAACAAATAAAGTTCTAACCCGTGTCTTGCCGCAGTTCCTGGAAAAACCTTTGGTTGAAGATGAAGGCTACACCACTGATCTCCTCCACCTTGGCCTCGGCTGTCGTGTTCCTGTTCTTAAAGTTTGCTGTGATGGCAATGGCCAACTTCCCCCTGAATTCTTTACGCCTGAATCCTACACACACACAACAAGGGAACACATTAGAAAAGCCTCAGTTTCATCCAATCAGAAGCTAAGAACTGAAAATTACTTTTTCAGAAAAATATTACCTTGATTTGTACACTATATACTGACTGAACACATTGATATAAAAGAGATGAGGGGGAGTAGGACTTTTCCTTACAGTTGTAAGCCAGAATTCAACCCCGCAACACTAAGTTTTTCATTTGCATCCCATTAGGCCACCAGAACAATCGTTAACCTTTCAGGGCTCATGATAGATGAGGTGCTATATAAGTGTACCAGGTAGTGTGTTCCGTCGCCCATCAGCTCCAATTATAATGTCAAACTGCAGCTGGTTGACAGGATGGGACTTCGGACGCACCTCCACTCTCCATCCAACCTCTAGGAGCAACGAGAGAGAGAGAGACAAAGAGACAGACAGAGAGAGAGAGACAAAGAGACAGACAGAGAGAGAGAGAGACAGAGAGAGAGAGAGAGAGAGAGAGAGAGCACGCATACTATTATACATGAACATAATCACAAAACATCAGTTGCTGCATTTAATGAACAACTCAGCCTCACTCTGATGCTCCTGGTCCTCAGGCGGCTCCACCAGTTCTTTGAACTCCACATTGACATGAACCTCCACTCCTAACAAAAGCGCCACCTTCAGCAGCACCAGCTGTAGCTGACGAATACCTGCAGAGAACAGTTGAGAGGGAGAAAAACATGATTACTTGGTAGACAGATGACCAAAAAAAATAAAAATAAAAAATTGAGCGTAAAGAAGAGCTGGGACCAAGTCATTGTTTTCCAAGTGACAATTATCAAGTCCTAAGTCAAGTTAAATGTCCTAAACTTTGAGTTTCAAGTCCTAAACAAGCCATTATGCGCTCTTCATCAAATGTAGAATCTAAAAATTCTAACAACACAGAAACAGTTAATATGCCACATTTATGCAAATCATGAATGCTTTATAAAATGTATATCTATCAGGGATGGATTCAAAGTGGAGCTGTAATTATGGAAATTAAGAGTTGATGGGCTGCATGGCTCAGGCGGCAGAGCAGCTCGTCTAGTAATAGGAAGGTTGCTGGTTCCATCCCTGGCTCTTTCAGAGTGTGTGTCGAAGTGTCCTTGAGCAAGACACTGAACCCCTAACTACTCCTGATGAGCAGGTTGGCGCCTTGCATGGTGGCCTCCTCCATCAGTGTGTGAATGTGTGTGTGAATCAGTGAATGTGAGGCGTACACTGTGAAGCCCTTTGAGTGGTCGGTAGACTAGCAAAGCACTATATAAATACAGTCCACTTTATTTTTTATTTTGCACACTTTTTGAAAGCATTTTTCTTTGGGCTTGGAGAAGGTAGCAAGCCCTCTCCCCCCCATTTTTCTCCCCAATTGTATCCAGTGAATTACCGCTCTCTTCCGAACTGTCCCAGTCATTGCCCTAACCCCCTGCTGATCTGGGGAGGGCCACATACTACCACATGCCTCCTCCAATATATGTGGAGTCACCAGCTGCTTCTTTTCACCTGACAGTGGGGAGTTTCACCAGGGGGACATAGCATGTGGGAGGATCACGCTTTTCCCCCCAGTTCCCCCTCCCCCTTGAACAGGCACTCCGTCTGACCAGAGGAGGCACTAGTGCAGAGACCAAGACCAATACCCGGCTTCCCACCCACAGACATGGCCAATTGTGTCTGTAGGGACGCCTGACCAAGCCGGAGGTAACACTGGGATTCGAACCAGCGATGCCTGTGTACGAAATAGACCACTACACCACCCGGGTGCCCAGGTAGCAAGTCTTACAAGTCAAAAGGCTTAAGTCCAAGTGAGGCCATGAGTGATTGGTGTTAAAGTAAAGGTGGAGTTGCAAGTCTTTTTCGGTTTTGTTATGCGAGTTTTGTCAAGTCATTTGAGTCGAGTCCAAACCTCTGTTTTAAATTATAACTTCTGCTGTGTTCCATAAACAACAGACCACATGGTGTTTGAGCTTTAGAAATAACAACCCACTCACTGATATGATCGATGGATCCTGCACAGAATTTGCCGTAGAACTTCTTTGCTCCGAGGCCCCTGAGGTCATGGATTGTGAAGGGCCAGAGATGCAGCACGTTGTTGCGGGAGAAGGCATCCCTCTTCTCCAGCAACACCACCCGAGCCCCCATGAAGCCCAGCTCCACAGCCGTCCGTAGACCACAAGGGCCCGCCCCAATGATCACACACTGGAAAATGAGGAGGGAGAGGGGGCATTTCTGAGGCTAACACCCCTGGTTCTGACATTTGCATTCTTACATCTTCATCATCATTGAGTTCAACACGTGAAGGTGTGTGTACATGCGGGGTAGCTTACTGTGGTGTTGGCACAGGCACGGCCCCTCATGTACTCTTGATGCGCAGCCCTCTTGTCCAGTTTGGCCCATAGACCATTGGCCTTCCAGTAGTTGAGGCGGGTTTTAATGGTGTGGTACAGAGGTCGCTCGGAGGGTATGTGTGTGAGCTGCAGATGCTCACACAGCTGTGTGAAGGCACGCAAAGTGGCCCGACAGGTGGCAGCCTGGACAAAGTCATCAAACAGCTCTTGGGCTTGACTTTCTGAGTCTGCCTCATCCCCCATGACGAGCCGAGAGGCTGGGCAACCCACACAGGGCGCCTCCTGCTGGCGATGTCACCACCCGACTCCAGCGCAGCTTCTGGCCTCTCTGATGGGCCACCTAGTGGGGACAGAGATCATAGTTAACTGATGCTTCAATGATCAATCAACCAAACTCTAATTGTATAGCACATTTCGTATGTAAAAAATGCATCGCATTGTGCTGTTGGGCAGAGATTTTAAAAAAAGTAGGGAAGGTTAAAGAGAAAAACAGCTCCCTTTATCTTGTGGTAGGATAAAAGGAAAACCAAAACAAACAAACAAATAAATAAAAAGTAAATTCTATATGTATTATTAAAATAACATTAATAATAATGAAAATTAGATCAGGGGGGTCTGCGGTGGTGTAGCGGTCTAAGCATCGGCTTTGTGTCGATGCAGTTGCCCATTGGGGACGGGGGTTCATGCCCCGGTCTCGTCAGATCCGACTATGGCTGGACTCGATGAAGCAGCAATAATTGGCAACGCTGATTTCGGGAGGGGGGCGGAGTCGACTTGTGTTCGTCACATGATGCGTGTCTGGGTGTGTGGGAAAAAGCAGTGGTTCGGCCTGGATTCGCCTTGCCACGAAAGTGGTGAGGCGTCTCCTTCGAGACTGCCGGCCGGAGAGATGCAGTTGGCGAACGCATGCAGTACGAGGGTGGGTGTTTGAACTAACATAGGGATCGATTGGCCACCAAATTGGGAGAAAATCAGAAATAAATTAAAAAAAGAAAAAAAAGAAAATGAGATTTAGTAGAAATTAAATCTTGGTAAAATATAGAGACGCTATAAAAGAATTAACAAAATAGAGTGAGGGAAATACAAATGGATAATTAAATACAATGACGACAGACCCCTGTAATAGACTACCAGCTAATAAGAAAGCAGAGGGTGTCGCCTTGCACATAAGCATGATGACACAACTCAACTCCTGGATGTGGACTGAAACAGGAAAAGCAACTGGGGCATCTCTTACTCTCAGGATCCAAATACATGTTGCGCGTGTGTTTGAAACGACAATTGAGATTTTCTTCGTCATCACACAAATTTAACAACAAGGTAGCATTTCTTGATTTAGGTGTTATCAAAAGTCAAAAGTGCGGCTGCGACATAAACCCGACCTCCTGCTGGTTTTTCAAGCGACATGCCAGAGCCCACCTGACACTAAGCTTCACCATATTTTTTTTTACATTTTACGAGCCAGATTGTAATAATTTGTTTGTGCGAAGCTCTGTGTTGGTCATCTGGCACAGCTTGTTCCTGGGACTAAATCCCCGTCTGTCAGTACGTGTTTAGTCTCAAAGAGTCACGGACCGACCACAGACCTGACGCTCTTATCTCTTGTGATGTGGAACGCAAAACTACCCAACTGATGAAGACCATGCTGGTTGGAACGTTGCTTAATAAAACATGGGAAATATTACTCCGGTGTTTGGAAAATTTTCTTACCTGTTGTTACGTGGACCTTATAAAGACTAACCGACCCACCTCAAAGCCAAACAGACCCCCACTAAGTCCTCTGGAGTTTGCCTGCAGGGTCAGTAGGTCCATGGAGGATGCAGTTCACATGGACCTGCAATCAATACCGCAATATCTTGACGCCCAGGATCTGATGCAAGGCCGCTGTGTGACTTAAGCTGTGAATCTGCACTGTCAGTCTAGAAGTGCCTACAGGCCAAGCTCTCTCCGACTGAGCCCCGTCCGTCTGTCAGGGATCAGTCCCTCCCTTCTCCTATACAGAAAGGAGAAGGGAGGTGTCCTGGCACGTCGATTCTGCAAGGGTAAATGCTCCGAAGACGGCAGACTTCAACGGTTCATCATTTAGCACCGTGGATTCATTCATGTCCCCGCTAACCAAACTCTCCCAGCATACACAGGACAGAGCCAGGCAACACCGCATTGTTGTGGCGAGGATCATCGGTTGTAACCTGGCCACTTCTCAGCGCTTGTATAACCCTGGTCAAAGGTAAAGAGCAGATCATCGCTGAGCCTTCACACCCTGGCCGCGTCATCATTCGAACACTCTTTTCAGGGCAATCAGAACAAAAGCAGCTAAGCAGAAGAACACCACCACTACTGGCATTCCTCAACAGCTGATGTGCACAACACAAGGCTATTGCACCACAATGGACAATGGCCCACCACAGCCCTACTGCACCACAACACACAGCACTGCATTATTTCTGGAATCCAGCACACACACCTACTATCATATGATCAGTTATCATACCGGCTGAAAAGCTACATGTGTATATGCCAAGTTATACTGTGTGTACTGTGTGTTCCGAATACTCAAAATTCAAAGCAATACTATCTAGAGTTATATGTATATGTATATTAATATGTATGACAGTTACAGGTTTCGATCAGTGCCATATCCTCTAAACCTGTTAATATTTCCACACATCTTTATTATTTCTGGTATCCATAGCTTTGCATCAGTGCAATCAGCTTCCATCAGGTGCCAGGTGAAATATTACGGTACAGAGAACCCCCATTTCTCAGAGTTGTATTTTTTTTAATATATTCATTCTTAACTATATTTGCTCACTCATACTATATATACTAATTTTATTATCTTTTGGTATTGTGTATATGAAGAACTCATCAAATCAGACTCCTTGTGTGTTAAATCATACTTGCCCAGCAGATGTGATTCTGTCCTGTTGGTGTTGTTGAGGGAGGCCAGTGGGAGGAGGAGGTGAGGGTGTGATGGTGTGTGCATACAAGTGTGTGTGTACGACTCAGACTCAGCACAATGATCCCCTACATCACGGATCCGTCGTTGCCAAGCACCAAGACAAAGGCTGTGCACCCTTTGTCTCGGTGCTAGCACGTGCACAGTCAGATGAGTTATGAAGTTTCATCAAACAATACGAGCATTATCTCATCCCCCTGAAACAATTAACAAGACCACGGCGTCCAGATACACAATGCAGAACACAGTACTCAAAAGGTACACCAGCGAATACTAAATACCCCTCAATAAACTGAAACCAAAGAAAGCTTTGAATAACTGAATACGGTGTTTTTCAAATTTGATGCAACACTACCTTCTTTAAAATCTTTAACCTGGTAAGATAACCCTTGATTTCTGAGCTCAAGGCCATAAATGACCTATCCAAACTAAAATGGGTGTAGCTCTTGAACACTTTTGAATATATGCATCAACATCTCCAAGTGCCAGATTTAATCTGAGTATTACTGAAATGGATTTGCAGAAGCTCATACTACAGTGTAAACTGAACTTCATCTTTTCCTTGAACAGAAATCATAATTTGAGTGAAAATAACTTCCTATGGTTTTGTCTCTCGACCCTGTGACTCAGATGAGCTATTATTGCCAGAAGTCTTATCAGCTGTCTCTCAGAATTTGATGATATGGTACCGAATTATGAGCATTTTACATCATTATTTTGGTTATGCACAGGCAGATCTGCAAAATGACCATTTGGATTCTCCCACTTTTATGTCAAATGATGTACCGGGCCTTTTGGAACGTGCAAGTCAACATGTTTTTGTAGGCGTCATCGATATGACACCTTGGGGGGCCGGTACATCTGAGAAGGTTAAACCTCTTGATGGCTTACAATGCAAAAAAACAACCATGCATATTGTGGACATACAAACATTCCCGAGCCAACAGCTGAAAGTGAACTAAAGATGTTTGGGAAGGATACCTAATCTCACATTGTACTTACTGTTTACTGAGTCGCGGTCTGTCACATGGATATATCCATCTTCAGTGGCTGCCAGGTAAAAGGCTAAAGCTCCTTTTAGAAACAGGTGATACAGCCCACACCCCACCTGAGCCCTGCTCTGCAGCCTGCAGACCACCAGCTTAACACTCTCTCTCTCTCCCTCCGTCGCCACAGCGGTGGGTGCCGCGTTATGTAGTCGACCTGCCGCCTGTAGCTCTCTGGTGTCAACACACACACACACACACACACACACACACACACACACACACACACACACACACACACACACACACAGTGTGACCAAGGTCAACAGAGGGATGAGGGAACTGTCAAGTGCACACACTCCTCCCACCGAGGAGCTGGCAGAGGCAGACAGAGCCACGCTAATCTCACCACTGGGACATAACGAGCTTAGAGAGAAGGATCAGGACTGGAGAGCTCACTCACTGGGAACGTGAGGTAGAGGAGGGTGGGAAATGACAGGGCCATGTCCAGAGTCTCAGGTATACACAGTGATGCAAGACGTGTGAATAGCTGATGTGACCGTTTAAATGTTTGGCAGTTTCACAAGTTCATCATGCATATCCCTGAAATCACCAGCCAAATTAACTTTCCAGATCCAAAAATAAAGCTGGTCGTTGGCCTACACAGATTATATTATTCAACAGAATCAACAATTTCATCAGCCACAGCCAGAATTTTCACCATCTGATGGCTTGTATTAACCTTACTACCTGGTTACATCTTATTTGTACAGTTATGTATCCATCACTAATGGGATCTCTTCATCACTCTTTTCTCCTCTTTACCTATTACACATTAGCCAAATAGCCTGTCGAGAGTTATACATAAATATCTTACACAGGTAAAAGGTCACGGGGGGGGGGGTTAATCTATAGTTGACCCAATGGATTATACACACAAACTACAACAGCCTTCACCAAACAAGATCCGCCCCCCCACGCCTCTCCACACGTTAATCACCATTACAGCAGCAGCCGGCGCATGGCTCCATCTTGTGTTGCAAAGTGATACTGCATCATTATCTAAGGACGTAAAACGTGTTATACGTCACTGAACCATTTCACTCTTCAAAAATACATGGTGTGGTGGTCTTAAAATTAATTTCTTTGAGTGATACACCATTATCGCTTTATGATTGGTAAAGGAAATAAATAATAGAAACAAACAGTATATATAATACATAAATGGTATCGGTGGCAGCACTTTCTGAAGGATTTATTTTTTCTTTTAAAAGTTAATTTCCTTTCAAGCCATGTGTCAGTAGTAAAGGTAGCGCCTGACCATGACTGTTCAGATTCCTCCAAATCGCTTCTCTAGGTTTTTTTTGGTTTTGTTTTGTTTTATTTGAGCACACAACACTTAAAACCAGCCGTCCTTTCAAGGTATTTGCAATGTTAAAACGACCAAGGACGTCATTTTGACGGTTTGTGAAAGAAAAAAAGATACAGACCTGCCGCTGTGAATGCTCCTAAAATTGCATATATTTGCAATAAAATTAGTTTTAGATCGATTGCAATCAAAAAAGTTATGATTCGCTCTACCTAAAACGACCATGAGCCGTCAAAATGATGGCGCGTAATTTTTACGTAATCGTGCGCGACATGTATTCATGACGCATGTTCTTTACGTCATTTCCTTCGCGAATTGCTCTGTCCTGGAAACACGCTAGCGTGCTCCAGTGCAGAGAAATAGTCTAAAATTGATTTTTGATTATTGCCAACATGTGCCAGACATGAGACGGTCGCTCTTACAGACGCACCATGACTTCCATCGCGGCGTTGCAGTATTTACAGGCGCTGGACAGCGGCCATTTTAAATCGTTTGAAAAATAGACTGTTAAAATGGCGTCTGGGTAGCGAAGCGGTCTATAACGTTGCCTACCCACACGGGGATCGGCGGTTCGGATCCCCGTGTTACCTCCAGCTTGGTTGGGCGTCACTGCAGACACTATGGCCGTGTCTGAGGGTGGGAAGCCGGATTTGGGTACGTTTTGTTTTTGGTTTTTTTTGTTCCCTTTATTGACTAACTGACAACAAGTTATACACATGTCACATTTTTACAACATGAATGACTACAGTACAAACAAACATGCCAGGGGGGTAGTCGGATGTGCGCACGTGTCGTGGTCGCTGCACTAGCACCTCCACTGGTCGGTCGGGGCGCCTGTTAAGGGGGGAGGGGGACCTCAGCACACGGCGCTGGGGGAACTGGAGGGAAATAGCGTGATCCTCCCACGCGCTACGTCCCCCTGGCGAAACTCCACAGGTGAAAAGAAGTGGCTGGCGACTCCACATGTATCGGAGGAGGCATGTGGTAGTCTGCACCCCCCCCACACACCTGGATCGGCAGAGAGGGTGGAGCAGCAATCGGGACAGCTCGGAAGATTGGGGTAATTGGCTGGATACAACTGGGATAAATAGGGAATAATAATGAAAAAAAAACCTTGTTAAAATGTTAATTTCTGTGTCAGTCGTTTCTTAACAGACATACTAACATATGCAATGCATTAATATCTCAATTGGGTATTTATATTGACAGAATATAAAGTTTAAAAACCGGCCCTCATTTCGACGGCCAATGGTCGTTTTAGGTAGGAGTGAAATCCTGGTTAATGCTAGCTGCAGTTACCCAGCGGGGGGCGGGGGGGCGGATTCCGATTACATCCGTGTAAGAACAAGTTTACGTGTTGTTAAAGTTTCATGAAACTGTCATCAAATTCTCTAAATCATTTCTTGCAAGAACAAATGTAATAGAAATAAATATTAAATACGAAAAATAAAAGAATATGCTTGCATGAGGCCTTCTGTGTAACAAGAAAGCAGTTGATGGTCTCATTCATCACACTCTTGAGAGCTTACTGCCGTGCTAAGATTTAAAATGTCCAAAAAGGGCAGGCGTCCAGGTGGCGTGGCGGTCTATTCGCGTCTTAAGCTATGACGTAGGCACGTCCCTGTTGCGTAGGCGCGCGCGCGCGAATTTGCTTCCGGCTCCATCGACTTGTTGACAATATGCCTCACTGCTGTGTCCCCCTTTGTTTAAATCGATCAGAGAGTAAAACTGAGACCAAACTGTCTTTCTATCGCTTTCCTCCGAAAGACAAAGATAAGAAGAGGTGGCTGCAGTTAATACGGTAAGTTGCTATTGAAGAAATGCATTGAAAATCGAAGGTTGGCGCCGACTTTTGTGCTAAGTGCAGACTAGCTACCCTGCACTGCAGACTAGCTACTACCGGTAGCTACCCTCTTGTTACCGAAATCCACGTTACATACTAGACAGGTATTTAGATTTTTAGCTAATTCAACAAGCGAGGATCAATATATGTACTTTTCCATATGTTTTTCTGCTCAATAAGGCTTTAATCAGAGTGTAGTGGAGGGTAAACAAGCATCGGTTAGCCACTTATGTTGTTACTACTACAACCCTGTCTGTGAAGACATACAGTTACTGTAAGCAAGCATTATGTCAGCTACACACTCGGAAAACTGCATTATTCTATGCATTGTTAGCCCATGATTATCTAAAACGAGATGATGCATCGCAAGGGGATTATCATTAAAGAGACTTGGAGTAAAAGCATGAATAAGCAGGGGTACATAACGTTAGATAGTCCAGGTGAATGTGCTGTTTCTGCCTGTTTTGTTACAGTAGTTTCACTTCTGACTTTTCCCATATAAATCAAACAATGAAACTTCATATCTACAAAAAATAATGTTTCTGTAGGGAGACTGACATCTAATTCTAAAGCCTTACTATGTAACCTTTCCTTTATGAAAATGCTATGAAAAGGCTATAATATTTGCCCCCCCCCCCCAAAAAAAAGCTGTATTGTATAGTATGTGAATACAATATAACTTGCCCAATCTGTATGGTAGACTGTTTGTATAATATCATTATACAATCTTTACAGTAGAGTATGTTAACACAATAGAAATTGTGTTTTAAATAATTGATGGTTAAAGTGGCATTCTTTAACTTTTTTTGATAAAAAATAAAGTTGATTTTGGTCACAATTTACCACTATCTTTCACTGAAGGAGGTAACAGAGGACTGATTTAGCCTATTTCCCATTCACAAATCCTTCACCATCTGTTACAATGCCCATGTTTGTGACTGTGTCTAACCAGACACAGACACAAAAATGGGCATTGCCTACTAACACGGAGATCACCGGTTCGAATCCTCATCTTACTTCGGCTTAGCCGTATCCCTACAGACACAATTGGCCGTGTCTGCGGGTGGGAAGCCGGATGTGTCTGGGTTGCTGCACTAGCACCTCCTCTTGTCAGCCGGGGTGCCTGTTCGAGGGGGAACTGGGGGGAATAGCATGATCCTCCTATGCGCTACGTTCCCCTGGCAAAACTCCTCACTGTCAGGTGAAAAGAAGCGACTGGCGACTCCTCATGCATCGGAGGACGCATATGGTAGTCTACAGAACCTCCCCGGACCGGCAGGGGGGGTGGAGCAGAGATCAGGACGGCTCACAAGAGTGGGGTAATTGGCCAGTTACAATTGGGGAGAAAAAGAAGAGGAAAAAAAGACCAAAAAGAGGCAAAGACAGTTGTTCAAAGTATTAAATTTAATATTTCTACATTAGATCTACACATAATAAAATCGATAACCAAGCACGACCATTTTGTGTCGGAGGCAACATCAGGAGTTTTGCTGAAATGAAACAGAAGTACCAGTTTATTATGAGCACCATTTGCAAAATGAGAAAATAAACTTTGTACAACAGGAATGGGGAGGAAAAGTGATTAACATCTTACCAAAAGCGCTCGTCCCTTGGTCTCGATGGGCAGCAGAACGTTCCCAATGGCACAGAGCACACAAGCGACAGCAAAGGGAGACAGAGCCAAGATTACCGACTGTGACATCAGCACCTGCGGTCATGACACAAGACATTTACCTCAACCCCTTCTGTGAAACCAGAAAAGCTAAACATAATGTTCCCTCGAAGGGACACCACACAGCGTTCTCTGGAGACAGGGGTGCGGTGTATGCTTTGAGTAAAAACAAGGCCCCCTGTAGTTTAGCAATCAGCTGGTATGGCAGGGCCTGTTGACTAAGCTCAACATACCTGTGCTATGAAAGGTGCGATCATGCCTCCTATGCGACTGAAAGAGGTACAGAAGCCCATTCCTAGAGAACGTGCCACGGTGGGATAGACCTGAGACAGGAAAAGGACGTATTATCCACAGACACAGACACAACATGTACTTGATAATATCCAACTCCTAGACATCAATCAATACAACAAACCTCTAATACTATTGGTATTTAGTCGTATAAACACGATAGTACAACAAATGACTGTGGTGAATCTTTTTTTTTGGACCCCCCCCCCCTTTTCTCCCCAATTGTATCCGGCCAATTACCCCACTTTACCGAGCCG
This sequence comes from Lampris incognitus, assembly GCF_029633865.1. Taxonomy (NCBI): domain Eukaryota; kingdom Metazoa; phylum Chordata; class Actinopteri; order Lampriformes; family Lampridae; genus Lampris; species Lampris incognitus. The sequence continues at coordinate 30,732,236 of NC_079213.1, read as the reverse complement.
TCGTGGTCGCTGCTCCACCCCCTCTGCCGATCCGGGGAGGGCTGCAGACTACCACATGCTTCCTCTGATACATGTGGAGTCGCCAGCTGCTTCTTTTCACCCGACAGTGAGGAGTTTCACCTGGGGGACGTAGTGTGTGGGAGGATCACACTACTCCCCCCAGTTCCCCCTCCCCCCCGAAAAGGCGCCCCAACGGACCAGAGGAGGCGCTAGTGCAGCGACCAGGACACATACACACATCTGGCTTCCCACCCGCAGACACGACCAATTGTGTCTGCAGGGACGCCTGACCAAGCCGGAGGTAACACGGGGATTCAAGCCGCCGATCCCCGTGTTGGTAGGCAACGGAATAGACCGCTACGCTACCCGGATGCCCCGTGGTGAGTCCTTTCATCAAGTTTTCAAGTTCCAAGTCATCGAGAGTATTCACTCTCGATGACTTGGAACTTGGACCATCTGCGTACCTCTGCGGTGTAAATATAGACCACATTGAAGTTCATGGCGACCAGTGACCTGAGCAAGAAGAACAGCACCGTGAAGCCAAACCTAGGGAGAGAGAGAGAAAAAAGTGGAAGAAAAGAGAAACAGAAGCTTATCAGTAATCTGAGACATCAAATTTTCAATGATGGTGTGGCTGGTGATCAAGCGCGTTTCCTACATGGTGGTGCAGACATTAACCAGCATGAACAACATGGCCGACAGCAGCTGCAGCACCATCAGACTCATCTTTCGCCCCACCACAGACAACAGGCCGATGTTGAGAGGGATAACTAGGGAAATGGAAAGAGAGAAAGTAGTGGGAAAGCAGGAGAGATATTACACATGTTAATTTGCAAAAACAACCCAAAAAAATCAGGGAGAATAGGCATCTAGGTGGCGTGGCGGTCTATTCCATTGTCTACCAACACAGGGATCTCTGGTTCGAATCCCCGTGTTACCTCTGGTGTGGTCGGGCGTCCCTACAGACACAATTGGCCATGTCTGCAGGTGGGAAGCCGGATGTGGGTATGTGTCCTGGTCACCGCACTAGCACTTCCTCTGGTTGGTCGGGGTGCCTATTCAGGGGGGAGGGGGAACTGGGGGGAATAGCGTGATCCTCCCACGCACTACATCTCCCTGGTGAAACTCCTCACTGTCAGGTGAAAAGAAGCGGCTGGCGACTCCACATGTATCGGTGGAGGCATATGGTAGTCTGCAGCCCTCCCTAGATCGGCAGAGGGGGTGGAGCAGTGACCGGCACAGCTCAGAAGAGTGGGGTAATTCGCCGGATAGGATACAATTGGGGAGAAAAAAGGGGGGAAAAATCCACTCAAAAGAACATAAAACAGGGTGAATGATGAAGCATGCGCGTGAAAACGCAGTTCAACCTCCCGTCGATCACTCACGCGCAATCTCTCCCAGACAGCTGATGAGGAGGGTCTGGTAGTCTTTGGCTCCGAAGGAGATACAGTAGCACACCCCGTGCTCGAGGCGGTGTTTGACCTGGTGGTGCTCGTCAGCGTCCGTCACACACAGCAGGTTCTTTTCCAACAGCTCAGAGCTGCTCAGTACAGAACCGTAGTAGGAGAAGGACGCCACAAACCTAAGACCAGAACACAAGGATGAACAACATGCATGCGCCCACATAACACACACAAACGCACAATTAGAGAGAAATCCAGATAGTCAAGCAGGATGGAGTGACAGAAAGAAGAGAGGAAAATGGGGGGGGGGTGTTATTACCATGAGTACCACAGTAGTAGTGAGGTCCTCCTTAATGCAGGGCTGAGGAGGATTCGCCAGCTGCCCCTCTGGTGCTGAAACACGTGAACCCACACATGACATGCTCATGTATCGCCAACGTCCATTAACTTGTGTCACATTCTGACAAACTCTAAAGAGGAGACGCTTCTCTGTTGGGTCGTCAGAGTACATAAAAGGTCACATGACAACATCAACCATACAGAATCTTGTAGCTTTACTGCCCACAGGCATTCCTCTTATGGTCGCTTAGAAAGTCTGAGACAGCAAAGGGGAAGGGATCAGGCTCAATGCAGCTAGTATGCACTCAGACTCACGCATTACTCAGCTCGACCACAGCACTGTACGGCTAGCAAACCAGGCAAGGTACATGACAATGTCTCCTGTCACATGAGACGACAAACTATGCTATGTAGCTACTATACATAAATATGCATTCAATCATCACAAAACACAAACAAAAGCTCATACACACACACACACACACACACGCACACACACACAAGCTTACAGAATGAGGTTCCATCAGTCGTCCGGGTGGCAGGGATGCTTTGTTCATCCTGGCAATCTTCTGGAGAATTTCCAGCGCTCCCTGTATGTTACCGGCAGACACTTTGTACCGGGCTGACTCTGGAATGTACTACACAGACAAACAAACATTAGGCCCTTCAATAATTCTAACCTAATTAGCCCTGAACAGGTTGTGACAGTCTTGGCGGGATGGGTGGCGTGGGTGGAAAAACAAGTTGCGCCAGTGCTGAAGGTGCCCGACCTTGAACAGGAATAGGAGCAAGACACTGGGGGCCACCGATAGCCGGATCATCCATCTCCAGCCCAAGGTGGGAACCACGGTCATTCCTAGAATGATGATCAGCATGGAGCCAAACATCCAGAAGATCTACAGAAGCCGACAGATGAAGCGCACAAACAAATGCAGAAACAAACACGCAGACATGGAAAAATACAATTTGTGGTGGTGTTGGAAAGGATGACAGTGGCGAGGCCGATGACAATAAAGTTCAGGAATAGTAACCGGGCAACCGAATCCCAATACAGTCCTTAAAATAGATAAACGATGTCTTATCATTTATAAAGCATTTTTTGTCAATGAAAACTACGACATTAGAAAATAGTCTGCATTTTGCCTATCCAGACCATTCCTAATCCTGTCCTTCTTCATCACTCCCAGTGCAAATCATCACTTCATCACTCCACCACCCCCAGCTCCACCTCCTGTCTTTTCATCAGTGCCACTGTCTCCAAACCATATAACATAGCTGGTCTCACAACCATCTTGTAAACCTTCCCTTTAACGCTTGCTGGTACCCTTCTGTCATAAATCACTCCTGACACTCTTCTCCATCCGCTCCACCCTGCCTGCACTCTCTTCTCCACCTCTCTTCCGCACTCCCCGTTATTTTGAACAGTTGACCCCAAGTATTTAAAATCATACGCCTTCATCACCTCTCCTCCTTGCATCCTCATCATTCCACTGTCCTTCCTCTCATTCATGTATAGGTATTCCATCTTGCTCCTATTGACTTCCACTCCTCTTCTCTCCAGTGCATACCTCCACCTCTCCAGGCTCTCCTCAACCTCCACCCTACTCTCACTACAGATCACAATGTCATCCGCAAACATCATAGTCCATGGAGACTCCTGCCTGATCTCCTCTGTCAACCTGTCCATCACCACTGCAAACAAGTAAGGGCTCAGAGCCGATCCTTGATGTAATCCCACCTCCACCTTGAACCCATCTGTCATTCCAACTGCACACCTCACCACTGTCACACTTCCTTCATACATATCCTGCACCACTCCTACATACTTCTCTGCAACTCCCGACTTCCTCATGCAATACCACACCTCCTCTTTCAGCACCCTGTCATATGCTTTCTCTAAATACACAAAGACACAATGTAACTCTTTCTGGCCTCTATACTTCTCCATCAACATTCTCAAAGCAAACATCACATCTGTGGTGCTCTTTTGTGTGGCATGAAACCATACTGCTTATACACTACCGTTCAAAAGTTTGGGATCACCCAAACAATTTCGTGTTTTCCATGAAAAGTCACACTTATTCACCACCATATGTTGTGAAATGAATAGAAAATGGAGTCAAGACATTGACAAGGTTAGAAATAATGATTTGTATTTGAAATAAGATTTTTTTTACATCAAACTTTGCTTTCGTCAAAGAATCCTCCATTTGCAGCAATTACAGCATTGCAGACCTTTGGCATTCTAGCTGTTAATTTGTTGAGGTAATCTGGAGAAATTGCACCCCACGCTTCCAGAAGCAGCTCCCACAAGTTGGATTGGTTGGATGGGCACTTCTTTGAGCAGATTGAGTTTCTGGAGCATCACATTTGTGGGGTCAATTAAACGCTCAAAATGGCCAGAAAAAGAGAACTTTCATCTGAAACTCGACAGTCTATTCTTGTTCTTAGAAATGAAGGCTATTCCATGCGAGAAATTGCTAAGAAATTGAAGATTTCCTACACCGGTGTGTACTACTCCCTTCAGAGGACAGCACAAACAGGCTCTAACAGGTACTATTTAATGAAGATGCCAGTTGGGGACCTGTGAGGCGTCTGTTTCTCAAACTAGAGACTCTAATGTACTTATCTTCTTGCTCAGTTGTGCAACGCGGCCTCCCACTTCTTTTTCTACTCTGATTAGAGCCTGTTTGTGCTGTCCTCTGAAGGGAGTAGTACACACCGGTGTAGGAAATCTTCAATTTCTTAGCAATTTCTCGCATGGAATAGCCTTCATTTCTAAGAACAAGAATAGACTGTCGAGTTTCAGATGAAAGTTCTCTTTTTCTGGCCATTTTGAGCGTTTAATTGACCCCACAAATGTGATGCTCCAGAAACTCAATCTGCTCAAAGAAGTGCCCATCCAACCAATCCAACTTGTGGGAGCTGCTTCTGGAGGCGTGGGGTGCAATTTCTCCAGATTACCTCAACAAATTAACAGCTAGAATGCCAAAGGTCTGCAATGCTGTAATTGCTGCAAATGGAGGATTCTTTGACGAAAGCAAAGTTTGATGTAAAAAAAATCTTATTTCAAATACAAATCATTATTTCTAACCTTGTCAATGTCTTGACTCTATTTTCCATTCATTTCACAACATATGGTGGTGAATAAGTGTGACTTTTCATGGAAAACACAAAATTGTTTGGGTGATCCCAAACTTTTGAACGGTAGTGTATATCCAAACTATATATATATATATATATATATATATATATATATATATATATATATATATATATTAGTGCTGTCAAACGATTAAAATTTGTAATCAGATTAATCACAGGGTTGCTGTGGATTAATTTCGATTAATCACGATTAAATATCATTCATTTTTAATCTATATTAATCGCATTTCATTTTGCATGAGCAAACAGACTCAAGAAAGAAAGGAATATATATGCACTTAACATGTTTATTAAACACCTTTAACAGTTTGTGTTAACAAAAAACTTTGTTGACTCTCTTTTTCAAAAAAAACATTTATCCACATTAATGTGACCCTGTTACTCCTTTTTCAGCCAGCTACTAATACAGACTAACTTGTTGACATTGTCCGAGAGGAGAGCTGACCGCTTCTTAGTTACAATGTTGCCTGCAACTGAGAACCGTCTCTCTCACGGAACAGTGTGAGACACGTTCCGTGAGGCTGGTTTGTCACAAGCTGGGCGAAGCGTCAGCCGAAGTGCTAGCAGAATCCCCGACTAATGGATGCTTCGCATTAATGTGGTATTTTAAGCTGGAAGTGCTTCGGTGAAAAGAAAACTCTTTCCTGCAGAGTGTGCACAATACTTTATGTTGGTCGACTGTTCCATCTTGGGTTTTTTTTGTATTCAAATTTCCCACCGAGAGGGCCAACGTGCTGTTTAGCGTCTTCCATAGTTCCTCATTGAGTTGGTTGGTTCTGTCACTACCGGATCAACTGCCCATTTGCGAATGCGCGGCGGCATGTGTGACGGTAACTACTTGGACAAACTGCCCGAATGCGTTGCCAGAGACGTTTCAGGGATTTTGAGTCATTCTGCGGCGCAGATGGGTTAATTGCGTTATAATTTTTAATCAGATTAATCATGATGATGGATTAATCCGCGTTAACGCGTCAATTTTGACAGCCCTAATATATATGTATATATATATATATCCAAACTAAACTGGACATACATCCAAACTAAGCAACAAAATAATCACTGTCCAAGAGAGTGAACGCCAGGATGACTGTGGGCTCTGCCGGTCTGCATGGGCTAGTAGTTAACTTAGCCTGCCCCGCTTCCACGTCCTGTCAGACCGCCCTCGGTGTTTCCTCTTCGGGTGCAGCTCCAGGCAGGGCCGTACTCCCTGGGCCCACAGGACGCAGCAGACCAAGCTCTCCCAGCTGATCCAACGCCAGCTCTCCCAGCCAGACACCTTTGACACACCTCCCCAGACTCCACACGACGACACCAAAAACACAGCCAACGCTAGGTGAGGCCGCCGCCAGACCACCCTCAGTGTTATCGGAATGGCCGATCTGCATAGGCTAGCAGTTAGCTTAGCCTGCGCCACTTCCGCATCCTGTCAGACCGCCCTCAGTGTTTCCACTTCGAGCGCAGTTCCAGGCAGGGCCGTGGTCCCTGTGCCCACAGGACACAGCAGACCAAGCTCTCCCAGCCGATCCAGTGCCAGCTCTCCCAGCCATCAAATGAAGACACAAACTTAAGACGCAGAAGTGGACACACTGCATGGACGGTACTGGGCGAGGCCGCTGTAAACGTTAGCTTGAGCTGCCATCATGACATCATCGATGTCAGGCGTGGGGAATTGTTAAGTGCTTTCAAAAGTTATTGCAAAGGTTCTGCAACAGAAGAGTTTCCCATCCGGCTCTGACAGAACAGCCGTTTGTGAACGGAGTATGTATTTGTACACGGAGCATCTTAATATACTAAGTCATGGCCTTTCTTTTTAACATCCACTAGTACACATGCATATACAATAACTTTCCAATCCAATCCAAATCATATGAATCATTACCAATGATTCATCTGAGCACCTCCGATCCCGGGTGTGGAACTAAAAATGTGTCTACTCAACATGTGGAGCTGAAAAGATGCAAACAGTGGTGTTACTGTGTACATCCTATAGGACGCTGTACTTACAGAGGCCAGCGGCAGCAGAGAGGCTCTGTACTTAGCAGGGATGAACTCTGTCTTCAGGACAAACCTGAAAGCGAGAAGTGTTATGAGACGATAATGAAAATTTAGAGATGGTTTTACTCATCAAGCAAGTTCTCAAACATGAGGAAATAGAGATAGAATGACAACCTGGTTTCACCATGGCAAAAAAGTACAGCAGTATGGCTTAACTACTCATTATCAGATTAAGAACACAAGAAGAGCCACGGGGGAGGAAAGCATGCTTTTTTTTAAGCGTGTGTGTGTGTGTGTGTGTGTCCTCACCCACCCCTGAGACACTCCCGCCACACCGCAGCCCACCATAGTACGCAGGAAGACAAACCAGCCGTAGGAGGGAGAAAAGGAGGTGAGGAGGGAAAAGTAGGCACTCCACACAAAACCACCAAACACCACCTACACGAGACACACAAAAACACCGACAAAACCAACATTCAGTAACCCGAATCCAAAATAAAAACATAGAAAAGACAAATAAACTGGGGGACATTCTTCAATTCATGAGGGAGGCACCAACCTTCCAGCGTCCATATCTGTCGGCCATGTATCCGCTCAGCACGCCACACACCATGAAGCCCAAAAACACCACCTGAGTATCAAAACAGAGCAAAGATAGGAGGGGGGGGTACGTGAACGCCACATGTTCTTATTATATCCAGGAGTTAATTTGAGAGGTGTCCGAGTGGCATGGCAGTCTATTCCGTTGCCTACCAACACGGGGATCCCTGGTTCGAATCCCTGTTACCTCCGGCTTGGTTGGGCATCCCTACAGACACAATTGGCCATGTGTGTGGGTGGGAAGCTAGATGTGGTTATGTGTCCTGGTCACTGCACTAGTGCCTCCTCTGGTCAGTTGGGGCGCCTGTTCGGGGAGGGGGGGGGAGAGAATAGCGTGATCCTCCCACGCGCTACATCCCCCTGGCGAAACTCCTCACTGTCAGGTGAAAAGAACCGGCTAGCGACTCCACGTGTATCGGAGGAGGCATGTGGTAGTCTGCAGCCCTCCCCGGATCGGCAGACGGGGTGCAGCAGCGACCGAGACGGCTTGGAAGAGTGGGGTAATTGGCTAGATACATCCATCCATTCATTATCCAAACCACTTATCCTGCTCTCTGGGTCACGGGGATGCTGGAGCCTAAACCAGCAGTCATTGGGAGGTAGGCGGGGAGACACCCTGGATAGGCCACCAGGCCATCACAGGGCTGAGACACACACACACACACACACACACACACACACACACACACACACCTTGGGACAATTTAGTACGGGCGATTCACCTGACCTACATGTCTTTGGACTGTGGGAGGAAACCGGTGCACCCGGAGGAAACCACAGACACGGGGAGAATGCAAACACCACACAGAGGACGACCCCCAAGGTTTGACTTCCCCGGGGCTCGAACCCAGGACCTTCTTGCTGTGAGGTGACCGTGCTAACCACTGCACCACCATGACGCCGTGGCCAGATTCAAATGGGGAGAAACGCAGGCAAAAATAAAAATAAAAAGAAGAAGAAAAAAACCCAAAACAAATACAATGCAAAACTGCTCCCCCCACCTCAACCTTTTACACCCTCTCTTTGGGCTAATGGTGCTATGTGACATATCTTAATGAGGGGACTGTGGTATTTAAACTCTATCCATATTAGACACACACACACACCAGTCCAAAAGAGTGAGAAGATGTGTGCCCTAAAGTCTAAATGACCAATGTTGTGGTTGCTCTTTCTGCTGCGCGTTATTATTGTGACTGACTGATGAATGTGCCAATCACCCCACTTCCATCTTCACATACAACTAAATACCTCCAGTTTGACACGCAGCATGCATTTTTTTTGGCTTGAGGTTCATGAAGCATGTTGTATATAATGTTGTGTGGACACACTGTAGTGAAGGAATATTGTAATAAAATGAATTGTTACCACAATCGAAAGCATAATGAGCAGACTATAGGACTACTAAAGCAAAAGGGAAGTCTAATAACATAACATAAGACAAGGGACATCTTTTACTGAGCTCCCAAGTAGCTTCAAGTACACTCAAAATAAGAAAATCTTTCATGGTTAAGATGTGTACATCTACAGCTGTCCCCAACAGACCCCCCCCCCAAAAAAAATTACAAATCGACCCGCCGTCACATGTGAATGCCAGCAGGTTGAGGTACTCACCGTGGACACCAGCGCCACCTGCCAGTCATCCAGGCGCCACTCACAGCGGATCTCAGGAGAGACCACCGCTAGCAGCATGATCTCCATAGCCTCCACTATCTAAACATATCATGCAGAGAATGAGTGAAAGACAGAACAGAGAGAGAGAGCGAGAGAGCGAAAGAGAGAGAGAGCAAGAGAGGAAACAAGAGTTGGAATAAGTGAGGTCTGAAAATGACTCAGTGCCTATATATGTATATAACATGTCATATTATGCATACATGTGCACAAGTATAAAGGCATATGGGTACACACTGGTATGTGTATATCTATTATATTATGAAATGAAAGCCACTTTATTTTGTCATTATACAGGTTGCCATGAACTTGTTCTCTGCATTTAACCCACCCTATTGTATAGGAGCAGTGGGCAGCTGCAGTCTGCAGCGCCTGGGGGACAACTCCAGCTCTTCTTTCCATTGCCTTGCTCAGGGGCACCGGCAGGAGTATTAACCCTGACATGCATGTCTTTTTGATGGTGGGAGGAAACCGGAGCACCCGGAGGAAACCCACGCAGACACGGAGAGAACATGCAAACTCCACACAGAAAGGTCCTGGGACAGCCTGGGGTTCGAACCCAGGACCTTCTTGCTGTGACGCAACAGTACTAACCACTGGGCCACTGTGCTGCCCAGGTACTATATTATCCAGTCATATCCACACACACACACATATATATCTGTATCTATCTATATCTACATATCTATATATAGATATAGATATATATCAAAGTCAAAGTATCTTCATTGTCCCTTGCAGGAAAGTTAGTTTGCAGCCAGTATAAAAACTCTCACACAAAGACAAAACATACAAACACCAAGGCGGAATTGACAACAGGACATAGTGGGCAAGGAGAACCAAAGTTCAAATATAAAATATAACGACCAAGGAAACAAGGGAACTGCAGACAACAGATGCATACTATCTATAATTTAACAACTGGATGGCAATGGGGACAAAGGAAGCCTTGTATCTCGTAGTGCTAAGACAGGGCATCCTCAACCGACGACCTGAAGGTAACAGCTCAAACTCGGGCCGAAGGGGGTGAGCTTGGCACTCCAGAAGGGAAGTAGCCTTTCTGAAAACCCTCCTAATATAATGGTCGGTAAGCTGGGCTTGGCTTCTCCCTGAAATCTTGCTAGCCCATTTGATGAGTCTTTCAGCCTTTTTTTTTATTGGCCAGAGTCAAGTTATCAAACCAAGCCACAATACAATACATTAAAAGTGTTTCTAGAAAACTTCTAGAAAAGAGTCATCACCTGGGAGGAGACATTAAATGTCCACATTTTCCTCAGGGAAAAAAGTCTTTGTTGGACCTTCTCTGATGTGGAAGCAACATGAGTTTCAAAGCACAATTTGTTGTCGAGAACAACCCCCAGACATTTGTAGCTGTCCACCAGCTCAATGTCAGCAGCTTTAATGCTGGTTGGTACAGGACTAGGAGGAGTCTTTCTAAAGCTGATCATCACGTCTTTAGTTTTAGACACATTTAAGTGGAGAAAGGACTCATCACACCAAGACACAAAATCATCGACCACAGGTCCGTGTTCTTCTTCATCCCCTTCAAGAAGACTTACGATCACTGAGTCATCCGCAAATGTGAATATGTGTCTGTTGGTATGCTTGGTATGGTGACAGTCATTAGTGAAGAAGATGTAGAGTAACGGGAAGAGACAACAGCCCTGAGAGGAACCAGCTGAAGAGTCCAGCTGATTGGAAAAGAAGCCATTAACCCTCACACACTGGGACCTATTAGTCAAGAAGTCCAGTATCCAGCCAACTAGATTAAGATCCAGTCTGAAGAGACTGATTAGCTTCCCTGCTAACAGATGTGGCTGGATCATGTTAAAGGCTGGGGAGAAATCTATAAACAACAGCCTGGCATGAGCATTTGTCCCCTCAAGATGGCGGTACAGAAAATTTAAACGTATTATCATGGCATCTTGTACACCCCTATTAGGCCTGTATGCAAATTGCAGTGAATCAAGGGCTTTCTTCCCCTGTGATAAAACCTCGTTCTTAATGAGCTTCTCAAATATCTTCATGATGAGAGAAGTCAACGCTACTGGCCGACAGTCATTTAATGTCACAGGGGTTTTAGTCTTGGCAACTGATACAGCTGTGGAAGGTTTCCATAATTTAGAGACCCTCCGTTGCTGAAGGGATAATGTGAAAACTGTGAAATATTCCACACAACTGTTCAGCACAGGTTTTAAGAACCTGGCCACAGATATTATCAGATCCAGGACTTTTGCTGGACTTTGTGACTTTGAAGTGTTTTTCCACACTTTTGATATCAACAGGGGCAGCACGGTGGCGCAGTGGTTAGCGCGGTCGCCCTCACACCAAGAAGGTCCTGGGTTCAAGCCCCGGGGTCGTCCAACCTTGGGGGTCGTCCCGGGTCGTCCTCTGTGTGGAGTTTGCATGTTCTCCCTGTGTCTGCGTGGGTCTCCTCCAGGTGCTCCGGTTTCCTCCCACAGTCCAAAGACATGTAGGTCAGGTGAATCAGCCGTACTAAATATATCCCCTAGGTACTATGAATGTGTGTGTGGGTTTGTGTCGGCCCTGTGTGACAGCCTGGCGGCCTGTCCAGGGTGTCTCCCTGCCTGCCGCCCAATGACTGATGGGATAGGCTCCAGCATCCCCGCGACCCTGAGAGCAGGATAAGCAGTTTAGATAATGGATGGATGGATGATATCAACAGTCCAAGCTGGGGGGCGCTCTAGTGCTGTTCTTTAATGCATTCAATTTGTCTGTGAAGTCATTATTATCATATCTTGGATGAAATTTGTTTAACTCATCAGCCAGCTGTTTATCTGAATTAAAACCAGCCAGAGCAATGTTCCTGTTGCCTTTGTCTTTACACCCAGTCATAGATTTCATAACCTTAAATTGTTACTGCTCAGCTCAGCTTCTGTTTTATCTCTTTTTGATTTCTGACCTGATCTCCTTCTGTTTCCTGAACTACAGCATCATTGCCCTCCTTAAAAGCACTTTTCCTTTTATGAATCAGACCCTGAAGGGCTGATGAAGCCCATGGTTTGTTGTTAGGGAAAATCTTGACAGCCTGGGTCAGAATCACATCGTCTGTATAAAAGGAGATATAGCCACACATACACCTACTTAGCTCATCAATATTGTCTGAGGACTCAGTGCACACCGACTAGTCTGTCCAGTTGAAGCACCCCTGCAGGGCGAGAGAGGAGTCAGCATTCCAGACCTTCGCCTGCCTTACGTGTACTTTCTCTCCCCTCAACACAGTCTTATAAACAAGCAGAAGCTGCACCGTGTTCTGATTGGAAGATTCAAGAGCGGGGCCCGACTCGGACTTGTACGCTCCCTTTATAGAGCCATAACAGAGGGCCAGAGTTTTATTGTGATGTGTAGGACAACTGACATACTGATAAAAGGTGTTCAATGTTTTCTCCAAGTTACAGTGGTGAAAGTCTCCCAGTATAATATTGGGGGCATCCGGAGAGATAGACTGAAGTGACTGTACCACTCTGAAGATGAGATCCGCCGCAACTTCCGTGCTGGCCTTGGGATGAACGTACACAACGGTGACCAACACCTGGGGGAACTCCGTCGGGAGATAATAGGATCTTACCGACAGACAAGAGCTCAATATCTGGCAAACACAGCCACTCCCGTACAGTGAAAAAAAAAAACTTTGTTAAAAGAAACACTCAACGGTAGGGAAAGTGCTCAACAAATAAGGAGCAAAACAACAGTAATACTATTTCCATCAGGGGATCTCATGGCTCTCATCATTTCGCATTCCTATATAACCAATAGGTCAATTTAAATCTACATTATTCTGATGAGGGGTTGGAATCATGTGGCTTTAAACCATGTAATCACTTTAATCAAGCTTTCACCCTTCGTCTGATTTCTCACAGTAAGTGGAGGATCTGTTCCACATCAACACAGCTAGTGACACAGAGCGGTGTTCAGATGTTCACATGGGTTGTAATTGTGGCTCACTGCCTGAATCACTTCCACGTCGGTCGGGCTCTGCACTGTGATGGATGAATGAACATGAACCTGAAGTGGAACTTGAATGTGCAAGCAGTTACTCATCAGCCACATCACTTCCAGAGATGCGGCTGAGTCCAAAACTAGCGGGTGCATGCGACTGTGACCGTAGGCTACGAGTAATGGTCTGAATCTGATAGACCTGAAATATTGAATTGTACTTCAACATGGCAAAATAAAGTGACAGCTGAGCTGACTTGATGATGTAAAGCCAATAGTATTACAGTTGATTTTTTAAAAATCAACTGTAATACGATTACAGTTTGTGATATATATACACACACACATTGTTGTAAAAAAAAAAAAGTCCTGTTGTCTGGATAGAAATCCAATTAGACTCTTGTTTTTGTTTTGTTTTTCCCTGGGCCCTGTGATGGACTGGTGGCCTGTCCAGGGTGTCTCCCTGCCTGCAGCCCAGTGACTGCTGGGATAGGCTCCAGCATCCCCGTGACCCTGAGAGCAGGATAAGCGGTTTGGATTATGGATGGATGGATATACATATATAGATAGATAGATAGATAGATAGATAGATAGATAGATAGATAGATAGATAGATAGATAGATAGATAGATAGATAGATAGATAAATAATCAATACAGATGCAGGAAAAAAAATTAATACATAGCAGTACAGGCCTGTTTCGTGCATTGCGCACTCATCAGCTGCAGCTGACGCACACGAAACAGGCCTGTACTGCTATATATTAAAAAAAATGTCCTGCATCTGTATTGATATTCCGCTCCTCATTAGTTGAGCACTTATAACACCACCATTGACGGTTTCGGGAAAAAACGCTATATAGATAGATGGATAGATAGATATGCTTTTCTACAACCAATTTAGTCTAGCCTCATATCCTTGTCAGCCCCACTAGCCCTCTTGTTGTCGTTTACTTGTCTGTTGACTTGTGGTTGTTTGTCTACTCATCTTTTGTTGTTTGTTTTTGTCAAACGTGGGGATGCACCGATACCACTTTTACACTGGTGATAGCCTGATTTCACGTACAAATCTTTAAGTATTGTCCGATACCAAGTACCAAGCTGAGTTATTATAGTTTTGTATTTCTCATTAGTTTTCATTTTTACTTCGTTTTTAAAAACAAATTTTCAATTCAGTTTAGTTTTGGTTAGTTTCCAGAGTAGGTTTGCTCATTTCATTTTAGTTTTTATCGTTTAAAACCAAATACCTCTAAAAATGCAGTAAAATCAAGCCATTCTGCCTTTATTCGTGAATATTCAAGGTTTTGGGTACCGGATTTTAGTCTTGGGCAAAAACTCGAGATACCGGTTCTCCATTTTAGCCTGATAACCAGTAATCGTATTGATGCAGCCCTATTCAAGCGTCTGTATCGAAATAACTGGAAATCAGCAAAAATGACAAAGTCGAACCTCTGGCTGGGCAAACTGTGGAAAAAATCCCATATGGGCCTGCACTTACATTGGCACTGCCCATGATGATAAAGAGCAGGATGTGAAACCGTCCAAAGCCGATGGTCTCCACAGCCTCCTCCACGCTGAAGGTATGGTCCTCTGCAGGTAAAACATGCACTGATCAATCCCATTCACCTGACGGCCTCAGAGGAATACCCGTGAGAGGGTATTAGACGAGCAGCATGCAAACACTACTTAGCATCTTTACCTTTGACCTCTGGAAGTGGTCTGCGGCTGGGGTTTTCCTCCAGCTCCACCTCCTGAAGGTGGATGGCGCTGACCAGCTGCGTCTTCATGAAGTCATTCATACTGCAGCTTCTTTCACAGACGTATTAGTGGCTTATAGGTAGGTAGGTGGGTAGGTAGGTAGGTAGGTAGGTAGGTAGGTAGGTAGGTGGGTGGGTTGGTTTAGGTAGGTGGGTGGGTGGGTAGGTAGGGAGGTAGGTGGGTAGGTGGGGAGGGAGGGAGGTAGGGGGGTGGGGAGGTAGGTAGGTGGGGGGTAGGTAGGTAGGTAGGTGGGTGGGGAGGTGGGTAGTAGGGGGGTGGGTAGGTAGGTAGGTGGGGGGTAGGTAGGTAGGTAGGTAGGTGGGTAGGTAGGTAGGTGGGGAGGGAGGGAGGTAGGTAGGGGGTGGGTAGATAGGTAGGTAGGTAGGTAGGTGGGTAGGTAGGTAGGTAGGTAGGTAGGTAGGTAGGTAGGTAGGTAGGTAGGTGGGGGGACGAGAGACAAAAACGAATTAACGAGTACACTAACGCAGATTTACATGCAAACACCGTTTAGACGGTTCACTCTAAAATTGTTATTTTAGGCGCCCATGTTCAGTCAGGTGTTTTTCGCACGGAGAAAACAACAAAAAATGGGACTCATCTGAATCACGTGTCTTTGGCAAAGTGGAGCATCAATCACGTTTGAACAAAGCAGAAATGTGAAAACAGTATTAAACATTTCCATGATGCCAGACAGATACACCACCCAGTCACTGGGCTCAGCCGCCGCAGCCCATTTGCCTATCGCCGAACATTTGCCTTAAAGAAGAAGAAGAAGAAGAAGAAAACAAGAAAAAGTCAAGATTTTAGAGCCTTACGCCGTTTTTCTTTTCCGGTCTGGAACCTGCGGTCTTCGTGCTTTTCATGCTGCAGATTAAACCAAGTGCGACGCCGCCGAAGGCGTTTCTCTCAGTAAAGTTAAAGACTTCGCCCCTCCGCCGCTGCTGCTGTTCGCAGCGCTGGATTACGGCAGGTGAATTAGGAAGCGCCGCGTCACTTCCTCGAAACTGAAACTAGAGCCGCGGCCTACCTGACCCGCCTAACGACACCGGGTGTGCGTTTGCGTGTGCGTGTGAAGGGGCACCCCTGTGGCCATTTAGGAGGTCGCCGAGGTCTGGGACTTAGTACTTTTCCCCCCTCTCAGATTGAGGCTTTGTATTATATGTGTGTGTGAATGTACATGATTTTATGTTGGTGAACGAAAGTATTTTGACATCGTTATAACCGCATCCCCGCCGCTGCCGACGCATCTATTGGGCTAATGTTGGAACATAGCCTTGCAAATCTGACTGAATCCTCTGTAGGCCATCGTTGTTGTTGTGATATTGGGCTATACAAATAAAATTGACTTGACTTGTTGTTGTTCTTCTTCTTCTTCTCCGTCTTCTTCTTCGTGTTTATTGGCGGTTGGCCGTGCGATTGTCTCAATCCGCCACATAAAATTTGTTTCAGCCAATTAGAATTCATTCCTCATATCTGATGGTCGGAGGGATCAGAACAACGACAGGCTAATAGTGTGTGACGCTTCACTGTGTTGTTTTCTCCGAAAACCAAACTATGGTCACGATACGTAACGTCACCATCTGTTGAACCGGTCCGTTCCCCAATTCAATTCAATTCAATTCAATTCAATGATACGTTATTGGCATGGCTGCATCCATTACAAAGTTGCCAAAGTAGGTGACAGTGAAATAGTTTAACAGAGTATTAAACAAAACAAACAAAATTTAAAATAAATGGAAATGTGAATGGGGGAGAAAAAAACCCTCTCTGACAGTGGAGAGATAGTCAGTCAATTTGTATTCTATTTTTAGGGCCCGACAACATTCTAATTTGTGTTGTAATTTGGTTTCCATGTCCCAATGTTCCAAATATGAGTTTTTGTATTGTTTAATGATTTGGTTTACTCTAATCTGTGGTTGGTTAGTCTGAAACGTATCTACACTCACTGGCCACTTTATTAGGTACACCTTGCTAGTACCGGGTTGGACCCCCTTTTGCCTTCAGAACTGCCTTAATCCTTCGTGGCATAGATTCTACAAGGTACTGGAAACATTCCTCAGAGAGTTTGGTCCATATCGACATGATAGCATCACGCAGTTGCTGCAGATTTGTCGGCTGCACATCCATGATGCGAATCTCCCGGTCCACCACATCCCAAAGGTGCTCTATTGGATTGAGATCTGGTGACTGTGGAGGCCATTTGAGTACAGTGAACTCATTGTCATGTTCAAGAAACCAGTCTGAGATGATTCGAGCTTTATGACATGGCGCGTTATCCTGCTGGAAGTAGCCATCAGAAGATGGGAACACTGTGGTCATAAGGGGATGGACATGGTCAGCAACAATACTCAGGTAGGCTGTGGCGTTGACACGATGCTCAATTGGTACTAAGGGGCCCAAAGTGTGCCAAGAAAATATCCCCCACACCATTACACCACCACCACCAGCCTGAACCGTTGATACAAGGCAGGATGGATCCATGCTTTCATGTTGTTGATGCCAAATTCTGACCCTACCATCTGAATGTCGCAGCAGAAATCGAGACTCATCAGACCAGGCAACGTTTTTCCAATCTTCTATTGTCCAATTTTGGTGAGCCTGTGCGAATTGTAGCCTCAGTTTCCTGTTCTTAGCTGACAGGAGTGGCACCCGGTGTGGTCTTCTGCTGCTGTAGCCCATCTGCCTCAAGGTTCGACGTGTTGTGCATTCAGAGATGCTCTTCTGCATACCTCGGTTGTAATGAGTGGTTATTTGAGTTACTGTCGCCTTTCTATCAGCTCCAACCAGTCTGGCCATTCTCCTCTGACCTCTGGCATCAACAAGGCATTTTCGCCCACAGAACTGCCGCTCACTGGATATTTTCTCTTTTTCGGACCATTCTCTGTAAACCTTAGAGATGGTTGTGCGTGAAAATCCCAGTAGATCAGCAGTTTCTGAAATACTCAGACCAGCCCGTCTGGCACCAACAACCATGCCACGTTCAAAGTCACTTAAATCACCTTTCTTCCCTATTCTGATGCTCGGTTTGAACTGCAGCAGATCGTCTTGACCATGTCTACATGCCTAATTGCATTGAGTTGCTGCCATGTGATTGGCTGATTAGAAATTTGCGTTAATGAGCAGTTGGACAGGTGTGCCTAATAAAGTGGCCGGTGAGTGTATGTTAGTGGTTGCGGGGTTAGTTAGTTTCAGAACCAGCTGACTGAGGGACGCCACCCGTGGGACAGCAGCGCCACCGCATGATATGTTATATAATTTTTGTATGTTAGGCAGTCAGATTATGTTGTAGTTACTTATTTTATTGACTTATTTATTTTAGTAAATCGTTAAATTAATTTTTTTCTAGAATATTTTCAACTATGTGTCCTCATTGTCCGGATTGGTGCGGCATCAGCAGTAATGGAGACGTTGTACCAGACTCACTTTACCAGTCAGTCTTCATTCCAGCTCTCACCTATGGTCATGAGCTTTGGGTAGTGACTGAAAGGGTGAGATTGCGGACACAAGCGGCTGAAATGAGTTTCCTCCGTAGGGTGTCTGGGCTCAGCCTTAGAGATAGGGTAAGGAGCTCGGACATCCGGAGGGAGCTCGGAGTAGAGCCGCTGAGGTGGTTCTGGCATCTGATTAGGATGCCTACTGGGCACCTTCCTCTGGAGTTTTTCCGGGCACGTCCAACTGGGGGGAGACCCCGGGGTAGACCCAGAACTCGCTGGACTGGAGGGACTACATGTCCAATCTGGCCTGGGAACACCTTGGGATCCCCCAGGAGGAGCTGGAGGGCGTTGCTGGGGGAGAGGGACGTCTGGAGTGCCCTACTTAGCTTGCTGCCACCACGACCCGACCCCGGAGAAGCGGCTGGGTGATGATGATGATGATGATGACGATGATGACGACGATTTGTCCTAAAAGTCGATTTGCAGTTCATATATTACATTGTGATTACGTGAGTGATGCCTTTTCTCGAGATTTCTGTTATTATACTGCCACCTGCGGGCGACTTGTGGTGCTGTTGCACACATTAGTGAGAGGCGTTCAGTTTCGTTTCAGTTCATAGCGAGTAGGCGGTCGTGAATGTGCTTCGCGGTTAAAAAGAAATATTTCCCTACACGCAGAGCCTTGGAGACTGTTCTTCTGTAAGTAACATGTTTATAAGTTGTTACACGGTAATTGTGAATTATAACAAGCACTAAACAAACTGCTGACGTTAATCCGTGGTCTTTGCTAAATAAACTACACTAACGTTAGCATGTGCTGTTTAGACTGTTAGCATAGGCTGGTTGTGACGTAAACCCTCGGTTTAGCGGAATTATGTTGTGTAATAAGTCATGTATAATGATGTGTGTATTTTTTTCTGTTTGTATTTTCAGTTTTACAACAAAATAATTCCGGATGTGGGCCACTTCAGGCAATGATGCGGCACTGCTGGCCTTCTTCTGGCCCTGACAAAATGGAAGTGAGCCTGAAGCGGCCCACATGCAGAGGTGTAAAAACCAGGTCCAGAAAGTAAAAGTCCGAACCATGTATTTGCTCCACTCATGCACTACACCCGCAGATTCTAGTCAACACCACTCCTCAACTAGGTAGGGGAAACTAGCTAACGAATCCCGCTGGTTTAGTAACATGGTTGGAGCAAATACACGGTTTGGACATTTACTTTCTGGACCTGGTTTTTACAACTCCGCTATAATAGCAAATGTGGCCCAAATATGCCAAATCAAAGGTGGGCCTTTTTTGACAAAGATGCTGCGCTCTGGGCAACATGTGATCTGGATGTGACCCTGAAGTGGCCCGTGTGGTAAATGGTGAATATGGCCCAGATATCTCAAAACAAATATGGACCGCCTTTGGCAAATATGTGGCATTGCTATGGCTTGGTTCTGGCCCAGATCTGGCAGGCAGGAGCGGACTGTGCAAGATAGTGACGCACTGTGAGGACAGCGTAACCTGCATTAAAAAAAAAAACAAAGCACCAGAATGCAGGAATTACATGCGTGAAACTCGATTTTTCTTGGGGGGGGGGGGAGTAAAAACAAAAGTACAAATGTGCGGTTATAAAATGAACCAGCTCTAAATTTTACCCTTGCTAGAGGTCTCGGTTAGTACAGATATCAATGTTAAATCCCCCAAAGGTATCAACCATAGTACCTCTTCACCTGTGAAGGGATCTATCTATCTATCTATCTATCTATCTATCTATCTATCTATCTATCTATCTATCTATCTATCTATCTATCTATCTATCTATCTATCTATCTATCTATCCATTAGGTTTTGCTATATGACGTCACATACCGTGTGACGATAGTAAAACGTCTGTCCTTTCATATGCTCTGTCTCCTTGTGTCGTACATCACACTCTTCACTGCAATATCTCCGTCATTTGGATGGAGTCTGCCCAAATTTTATCGCAGATTACATGAATAAATTACTCTTTTACTGGCTTTTTACTCGCGAAGCCTTCAATTGCACTTACAGTAACGTGACTAGTGCGGCTGTCGTCACCTCTCCACCTGTCTGTCTCTCCACCTGTCTGTCCCTCCTGCGCTCCGCTGGAGCTCCGTGTGGAGTAGAGGTCTGCAAGGACGCTGAGTCGAATCCGGCTGGGCTCGGAGCATTTTTATTTATTTATTTATTTATTTATTTATTTATTCATTCATTCATTCATTTATTATAGCTGGGCTGCTCAGGTCGGACCCGGGTTCATTTAACTTCCCATGTAGGGGCAGAGCACACGCCGGCCATGTGAAATACGGCTATATTGATCATATTGTACGTACGCATGTACGTGCGCGCGCGCGCGTGTGTGTGTATGAGAGAGAGCGAAAAGCGATATTGGTGTTGGTCTCGGGTGTGGGCTTAAAAATAGCAGACTTTATCTGGCTGGTGCCGGGCCAGGACCTTAACACCACGGGCCAGGGCCGGAGTTTTTGGCACGTGCAGGGGCTCTAGTATGGGGGGGCGGGGGGCTGAGCCCCGCCGGCGCTGGAACAGCCGAGGAGAGGAGGAAACTTTACGCGACCATAAATGAGAGTAAAGCGCGGCACAGACCGCGTTTTCCATCATATCCGTCTAGTTTATGTGCCCTCGTTTCATCTCAGCGCAGTGTGAGCGTCTCTACTGCCTTTCGCTGTTGTTTATGGTGGCGTTGGTTTCTCCTCTGCGCTCTGTTGGTGAGCGGGGGCGGGGCTGCGGCTACACACACACACGCGCGCACACACACACACACACACACACACACAGCGTGTCCACATGCTAAACTATTTATTATTCATTGAATTTACAGAATGTGTGCTATGTGGTGATATGCATTGTTATCAGGATATGAGATTTTGGTCATATTGCACAGCCCTACTATCTATCTATCTATCTATCTATCTATCTATCTATCTATCTATCTTTTTTACTTTCTTTCTATCTTCCTGTCTGCCTGTCTATTCATCCATCCATCTGGACACCTCATTATCCTACAAGAGGATATTTTTTTGGGTTTGAGCCCCGGGGTAGTCCAACCTTGGAGGTCGTCCTCTGTGTGGAGTGTGCATGTTCTCCCTGTGTCTGTGTGGGTTTCCTCCGGGGGCTCCGGTTTCCTCTCACAGTCAAAAGACATGTAGGTCAGGTGAACCGGCCGTACTAAATTGTCCCCTAGGTGTGAATGTGAGTGTGTGTGTGTGTGTGTGGGCCCTGTGATGGACTGCTGGCCTGTCCATGGTGTCTCCCCACCTGCTGCCCCCATGACTGCTGGGATGGGCTCCAGCATCCCCGTGACCCCAGTTGGGATAAGTGGCTTGGATGATGGACGGACAGATTAAACATCCAGGAATCAGCTGACACAGGTTGAGTTTACACACACATCTCTTTAATGTTTGTTGATCACATCTTTCAGACTGGATACACTAGAGGGATGCAACTCACCAGAGGGCAGTGGGTCTGAAAGGGAAGTGTGTGTGTGTGAGGGAGAGAGAGAGAGAGAGAGAGAGAGAGAGAGAGAGAGAGAGAGAGAGAGAGGCAGTAAAAAGAGGTTGGGTATAATGAATCCTAGCAGACCATAGTCTGTTTAGGGTTAGTTGAGAATACACACACACACACGGGTGAATGCGTTCAAATGTACTTAAGATGAAACGTGTTGGCTCGGTGCCAAGACCCGCTCAAACGTGTGTTCCTGAAAAACCATTATAGGAACATGACGTGTGCGTTCCCTTGATGAGGGGGGAACGCACTAACCCCAGATCCCCCGTCTGGGTTTTTTAAAACCAGAGGGCAACGGGGCTAACGCCACTGGTCTCGACTGGACACTCACTGAGGATAACAGATTGGATAGAAAAACCACAGAAATCTGAAACGCAGCTCTCGAAAACGGAGGTGCCGAGAGAACATTCAGGAGATGCTCTGGACCACAGGGCCACAGTCTGAAATCCAGAGTCTGACGGGAGAGGACCACCTTCTCCTTTGGGTCCGGTTCAACATTCGCAGTGTAATGCAACTTTATGACCGCAGCTTGTGTGTGTGTGTGTGTGTGTGTGTTGCAGAAACACAGACACACACACCCCCCGCCCTTATGGAAAGTAACGAAGGGGGTTGTTGTTGAATTAGCACCTCAGGATCTCGCGGTTCGCCACATTTCTGACCTTACTCGTGCGGTCCAACAGCTTGGCTGACCGGTGCTGGGTCCAAGCAGAAAGTCTTTATCTCCCACTGGTAAAAGAGTTCTGGTTTGGTATTGGTCCATGGAAGGGATGTGCTTGCCTCTTTGCGGGGGCGGGTGTTTGAGTCCATTCAATAGAACAATCACAAATAAAATATTTGCCATAGTATGTTTTCTATACAACACCATATCCACTTTCATTTATATACTATAATACCCATTTTCATTTAAATTCAAAAATATCATCTAGAAATGCAAAACAAGAGGACTAATGACATGTGGCGTGTCTTTTTCTACTGTTCGAACAATGGTCGGGTGGTGCCGTGACGCGACTCACGCTTTGCTCCCTCTGGACTTGATGTGGAACGACTTTTCACATGTTAAAACTTCTGTTTCAAACGTCCTTTTTAGCAACATGCCTGAAGACGACATTCACTGGCACATCACTAGTAGCTAAAGCCTCAAACTTACTCAAACATGCTGAAGAAAGAGATTGAAAGAGCAAAAAAAAAAGAGCAGGGGGCCGGCAAACCTTCTCCGGTCTTGCTGAGCAAATTCATGACGACACCACAGAGAAAACAGCCAGATAGCAGCGACGGGAACCACTCGTGCAGCCAAATAACCAGCACGTGACAAAGAGCACTTTTACCCCCCCCCTTTTTTTCTCCCCAGTTGTATCCGGCCAATTACCCCACTCTTCCGAGCTGACCCGCCGCTGCTCTGCCCCCTCTGCCAATCCAGGGAAGGGCCTCCTCCGATACACATGGAGTCACCAGCCGCTTCTTTTCACCTGACAGTGAGGAGTTTCGCCAGGGGGACGTAGCGCATGGGAGGATCATGCTATTCCCCCCGGTCCCCACCCGGAACTGGTGCCTCGACCGACCAGAGGAGGCGCTAGTGCAGCGGACCAAGCCGGAGGTAACACGGGGATTCGATCCGGCGAGCCCCGTGTCAGAAGGCAACGGAATAGGCCGCCACGCTACCCGGACACCCAAAGAGCACTTCTACTATCACCACACCTTGCAGTCCAGTTGCCCCTGGATAACTATATCCTCGCTTCCTTTTCTTCAAGGCAACTATCTGGATAAATTCTAATTTATTTTTCTACCCAACTGAGGAAAGTAGTAGTGCAAAAAAAAAGAAAAGAAGAGGAGATGATGGATAGGTCATTCCACAGCGGCACGGACAGAGCAGCATACACCGTCTATATAAAACCTCTCATCTAAAGTTGCCTTTTCTAAAGCGCATGCGACTCACTCTGTACCAGTTTATTATATGAATCTTATCTTATCCGCCTATCTTACCTTCAATGCAGGAGTGGTTTCCTAGCCGTCCCCACCCTTAGAAACATTATGACACGTCCTATCTACCTGCCCTGTCACCCGGTACTGGATCTAATCCAGGATGTTGTACACTGGCGGTTCGACGACGGGGTTTGTGATCCCCAAACCACACAGGATCTTCTGAGGGCAAGTGGAAGAAATGCTATATAGATGCAATGCATAACTGGTACATCATCTTTTTTTTTTCTCATCACCATCAATACATGAACAGACGAGCGAGCAGCTATGCTAAGTAACATTTCCACGGCAATAAACGAAACATGGCTAGCTGAAAATCTACAGCGAGCGCCAACACAAGAGGAGTACAACCATAGAACAGTATTTTGGTCTTTTTTTTTGTCAAAATAAAGGATTTAAAGTATAATCTCATATATATATATAGCAATAAAAATAACATCTCAATACTCCAATAATAATTCTTACATTAATATTGTGCTCATTGGGATTTCTATCTTTTTACATATACTGATATAGTGCTGTTTTTCTTTTTTCTTTTTCTTTTTTTTAACTGTGTTCAAATTCCCATGTCCTAGGATCTATACTCCAATTCAGCCTGTCTACAGTGCAAGACCCCACCAATACGGTTAATGAACGTCGACCTCATCACCATGGCTGATGAATATGTGTGGAAGGCAATGCGTGGCGAATGAGAGGACACTGTATGAGGTTGACATTTAGCACCACAGAAGGTCAGGAGGGGAAACGGACCCCCGTCCAGGAAGCACTTCAATGGAATTGGGAAGACAGAAAAAGAAAATAAACCCTCCCGAGTGATCTGTAGAATGAGGGACTCGGAGGGAGACAGACAACACCCTGTAAAGTACCTTGAAGTCTTCAAGTCAAGAAGAATTGTCTTTTTTTTGTAGACTTGGGATTAGTGGTCCAGAATAATTTCTTCTTGGTGGTTCAGGCTTTTCCAAGCTGATTTATAAGCAACCGTCCAGAGTAGTTTGGATTGGTTCGCCTGTTTAGACGCAGCTATCCCGTCTTGTTTTTACAAGTCCAGAAATATTTAGGAATCATGGTTGCAACCAGTTCTACTTGTCGTGGCAGTCCTGATTCAGAGGGGAGGGTAAAACTGGCTTTAGGGGTAACTTGACACTGCAGCCTGTTTCTGCGCCAGACGTCGCAGCTCCTCCCTGATGGCCTTGATAAGTGAGGCCGAGCTGTGGGTGGCGGGCGAGGCGTCCTCATGGGGGTACTCTGGAGTTGTGGAGGTCAGCAGGAGGGGGGGTGCTGAGGGGTCTCGCATCGAGGAGCTGGGCATCTGGAAAACAGAGGAGGAGGAAAACTCAGGAAACGACAGCACCTGCAGACAGAAAAGGGGAGTCGGTGAACTGAAAAGACGAGAGCAGGAACATTTGCAAAGAAATCCACGTCTCAATTTAACTCTCAGAAGGAATGCTAATGCTAATCTTTGCATGAAAAGTCGTCAACCTATCTGGCACACTCAACAAGCTAATTTAAATACGACACAACTTGGCCAATGATGATAGTGCAACCACCATGTTTGCAAACCATAAAGGAAATCTGTCAGTGACATGTTTGGATTCCTGCAGCCGCAGTGCTGTTATTAACAATAGATTGTATGCAAATTTCACTGATTTCTGAGGCAGTGAATGGTGCATGTGTACAAGTGTCAGTAAACGGGAAAAAAAGCCTTTTGTTTCTGTGAAAACTGCATCCTTAGGAACAACCTTTAACACTATGTTGTCTGCAATTTGCCACTGTTCCTAAACATGAACTGTAAATAATAATGTGTCACAGTACTTGAGATACAGAAGAAAACGGAGGTCTAGTCTTGTTGGTAAAAAATGCACTGGCTGGCAGCGTTTTCAAGATGGCACTTAGTGCAATGACTTTTCCTCAGAGAATTTGGTACATCATACATGTGAAACCCCCACAGTTAACTCACACTCTCTCTGCTGGTGCCCGGTCTGGACAGGTCCTGGTCTGAGTGTTGATGGTTCCAGCTGGAGCCGGTGGGGCCCGAGACGCTGCGGCCCACCCCGGGGTATGCGCCGATCTGACTGGACAAACCTACCTGGGTCAAGTGGTGAAGCTGTGCACCTGGAGGGACACATACACCATGGAGGCAACTGTCTGGATGCACACTCAAAGATATACGATCTAAACGCAGACTCGAACCCATATTGTCATGAATACAATCTATGATCAATACAAACTTGTATATATCGTGCATGTTCACTTCTGAAAATAACCACGTCTCACAAAAGGAACTTATTTTTTAATTGGTTATACAATGAGCTGTACCTGTACTGCCCCCTACAGGGCGTGGCCTGGAGGAGGATGGAGGTTCTTCATACTGCCCCCTACTGGAATATATGTGCTCCTGCAGCTGCTCACTGCTGGAAATGTACCCTCCTGAAGCCAGGCCTTGCCTGCAATGGATAAAACATACACAGATAATCACCGGTGGGTTTGTTTCAGTATGTATATTATACGGATCACTGTTTGAATCTCCATTAGACATACTGACACTAACCTCTGCAGCAGACCCTGTACTGATGTGGGGGACATTCCCAACTCTGCATATCTCTGGAGGGGAACAGGACAGAGAGTGACGTAAGAACAAAAATACAAAAAAAAAAAAAAAACTTGACAATGAAGACAGCTATAGTTGAAATATGAGGCCAGACTCACTGCAGAGAAGGGGCTGTGGGAGGGGGCTGCTGGATAGGAGCCCCACTGCCTCCCCGGGGGTCGCACCTGAGGGGAGGGGCTGGGAAAAGCGGGGCTGATCCCCGTCATCCCGGCGCTGCACTGGGAGGAGGGCGATACCAGTGCAAAGGCGTCGTCCAGCAGCGAGTGCATCTGCTGCCTCGCCTCTTCGATAGAGGGCTGCTGGGGCATGTAAGGGGGCGGGGCTGGAGCGGGGTCAAAGACCTCATCATTAGGCGAGGGGCTGCCATGATCTGGGGGCAGGTCAGGGTCCGACTGGGAGAGACATGATAGAATATATGAGTGTTTTTGTGTGCAGAGGTGGAAAGAGTACGGAAAAATCCTACTTGAATAAAAGTACTGCTACTTTAGTGATAATTTACTTGAATAAAGTAGAAATAAAGTTAAAAAAAAAAAGAAGTAATGATTAAGAGAATCATGACTAAATGAGTTTTTTACTAAGAAGCATATTTTTTTTGGATTCTCCCCCCCCCTTTTTTCTCCCCAATTTTATCCAACCAATTGCCCTACTCTTCCGAGCCATCCCAGTTGCTGTGCCGCCCCCTCTGCCGAGCCGATGAGGGCTGCAGACTAACATGCCTCCTCCGATACATGTGGAGTCGCCAGCTGCTTCTTTTCACCTGACAGTGAGGAGTTTCGCCAGAGGACATAGCGCGTGGGAGGATCACGCTATCCCCCCCCCCCCAGTTCCCCCAACCCCCCCCCCCCCGAACAGGTGCACCGACTGACCAGAGGAGGCGGTAGTGCGGCGACCAGGACACATACCCACACCCGGCTTCCCACCTGCAGACACAGCCAATTGTGTCTGTAGGGATGCCCCACCAAGCCGGAGGTGACACGGGGATTCAAACCGGCCATCCCCGTGTTGGTAGGCAACGGAATAGACCACCACACCACTCGCATGGCCCTTACTGAGAAACTTGGGTAATTTCTACGAGTTTTGTTCTTTTCATGTCTACAAACAAACAGAGCTGTAGCTTTAAAAATGTGGCAGTATTCCCCAGTTGACACGGCCTTTATCACGGGAAACACCCTGGAAAAACACCGTGTAACCAAACTAAGCAACAAAATTATTACAGCACGTAGATCTCCAAAAACACCCAGGATCTGTTTGATGCATGGTCAGTAATCCAGGCATAGAAATCACAGAAAAGTTGAATCAGTTCGTCTGGACACGAAGTGGGAGAAACGTTTCATCACTCATCTGAATGACTCTGTCAGTCTCACTGACTGCAGGTATCCCCTCCCTTATGAACACTACAGTTACATAATGACAAAAACCGGTGATCTAACAGGTTTCATATGCAAATAGCCATGACCAATGGTCACTGGTCACGTGGATGATTCACAGACTACTACTACTACTACTTTTGGCTGCTCCCGTTAGGGGGCGCCACAGCAGATCATCCATTTCCATCTCTTCCTGTCCTCTGCATCTTCCTCTGTCACACCAGCCACTGCATGTCCTCCCTCACCACATCCATAAACCTCCTCTTTGGCCTTCCTCTTCTCCTCTTCCCTGGCAGCTCCATATTCAGCATCCTTCTCCCAGTATACCCAGCATCTCTCCTCCACACATGTCCAAGCCATCTCAATCTTGCCTCTCTTGCCTTGTCTCCAAACCGTCCAACCTGAGCTGGCTCCCTTATATGCTCATTCCTAATCCTGTCCTTCTTCATCACTCCCAATGAAAATCTTATCATCTTCAACTCTTCCACCTCCAGCTCTGCCTCCTGTCTTTTCATCAGTGCCACTGTCTCCAAACCATATAACATAGCTGGTCTCACAACCATCTTGTAAACCCGAAGTCATATTTTTTTCTCTGTAACTAAATAGAAATAGCCAAGGAGAATGATTTTTTTTACAAGTCAACTCTAAGTAAAAGTACTGTGATTTTATTATACACAAAAAAGCACTGATACATGGAAAAATGAACTCAAGTACTTTCATGAGAGTAGTTGTAATTGGTTACTTTCCACCTCTGCTTGCTTGTGTGTGTGTGTGTGTGTGTGTGTGTGTGTGTGTGTGTGTGCGTGTGTGCGTGCGTGCGTGCGTGCGTGCGTGCGTGATGTAAATATGTGTGACGGTCTCACCATGTATGCCACGTTGTTGAGCCCTGGATATTTCCTGTAGGTTGCATTCTGATCGGTGAGCAGACGGTCTCTGTCCGTCAGTCTGTCTGTGTCAGGCAGACTCCCGTTCCCTGGTTGACCGCGGCGTCCGCAGGGAGAGCGCCTCCCTCTGGAGTTGAGAAAAAACAGAAATGCATATACAGCTGCTCACAAACTGCCAAATGAAGCATTCAGCACCGGATCTCCACCCAAAGTAGTGTTACATTACTCCTGTCAAACCATCACAAGATGTTGCAGGTGATTGGTTCTCTGCATCTTGAATCGTTCTGTTGTTACTGGCAGCTTTTCTGACCATTTCAAGTGGGCAAAAGTGTAATTTCATTAATTAAATCTGAAGATTTAAGCTTGAAGATTGAAGAAGCCCCTGTGATGGACTGGCGGCCTGTCCAGGGTGTCTCCCCGCCTGCCACCCAATAACTGCTGGGATAGGCTCCAGCATCCTTCGACCCGAATTCGAATAAGTGGCTTGGATAACGGATGGATGGAAATCTGAAGATCCTTCTGGTTTTCCTAATTACAGACCAGTATCTATGTTACTGTCTTGCTAAGGTATTTGAAAGAAATTGTGTTTAATGGACAAGCAGAATTCTTCTCTATTCTCAGTTATGGGTGCAGAGACAAACACTCTCAGATGATGTTTCTGGGCTTCTGGACACCAGTATTGGCATCATCATCGATTTGTCCAAAACCTTTGACACTTATCATGATATACTGAAGCTTCAGTCTTTTTTTTTTTTGATTTTCTCCCCCCTTTTCACCCCAATTGTATCCTGCCAATTACCCCACTCTTCTGAGCCGTCCCGGTCACTGCTCCTCACCCTCTGCCGATCCGGGGAGGGCTGCAGACTACCACATGCCTCCTCCGATACATGTGGAGTCACCAGCTGCTTCTTTTCACCTGACAGTGAGGAGTTTCACCAGAGGGACGTAGCACGTGGGAGGATCACAGAGGAGGTGCTAGTGCAGCGACCAGGACACATACCTACATCCAGCTTCCCACTTGCAGACACGGCCAATTGTGTCTGTAGGGACGCCCGACCAAGCCGGAGGTAACACGAGGATTCGAACCGGCCATCCCAATGTTAGTAGGCAACAGAATAGACCACTACGCTACCCGGACGCTTGCAGCTTCAAGCTTATCAAGAAGGTTGAACTGCCATTGTTTAGACGTTTCCTATCCAATTGGAAACAGCTTGTATATTGGATTGGTTTCATGAACTGACCGCTTAAACCAACTTTGAGCTAAACAAAGTTCACATCCGGTTTTCAACCATCCATCCATCCATTATCCAAACCACTTATCCTGCTCTAAGGATTCAACCAATGAACCATATTTTAACCAAAGAAAACTCACATCTCTGTACCACAATTTAATACATCCCTTTTTCCCCCAAAACTGTATCAAACCAGTCAAACCATATCAGCCTGGAGTTACAGAAAGAGGTGATCTCTCACCTCTTTCTGGAGTCGGTGGGGGTCGGGGGGGAGACGTTGTCAGTCTGCAGGATGCAGTCCATGTGGTCGTGGGCAGAGCTGTAGAGGCGCTGCGCTGTTTCTCCCTGTACCGGCCCGTCCCCAAACGCATCCAAGATGTCATCCATGGAGGGGAACTCGCACTGGCCCCTCCTCTTAGCCCGCTGCCGCAGCTTGTTCCTGTGGTGCTCAATCTCTGACTTGTGTCTAAGCGCCACCTGCAGATGCAGACACATGGGGAAATGTGAGCACAGGCACACAGAGGAAGAGTTTGGCGTGCATGAGCATATATATCCATGACTCTGTGGACTTTAGCAAGGTAATAGTGAGGGTAACATCATATCGGGAATCAGGAACACTGTCATTTCACTTCATGTACACTGCTCAAAAAAATAAAGGGAACACCTAAAAACACAATATAGACCTCGATGAATGAAATATTTCAGCTGAAAATCTTTATTTATTAGACAGAGGAATGTGTTTAGAGCAAAATAACCTAAGAATGATCAATGGAAATCAAAATCATTAGCCCATTAAGGTCTGGATTCAGAATCATACTCAAAATCAAAGTGGAAAATGAGAACATAGGCTGATCCAACTTCTGTGGAAATTCTTCAAGACGATTCAAAATGAGGCTCAGTAGTGTGTGTGGCCTCCACGTGCCTGTATGCACTCCCTACAACGTCTGGGCATGCTCCTGATGAGACGATGGATGGTCTCCTGAGGGATCTCCTCCCAGACCTGGATCAGGTCAACTCAGGTCAACTCCTGGACAGTCTGTGGTGCGACATCGCGTTGGCGGATGGTACGAGACATGATGTCCCAGAGGTGCTCGATTGGATTCAGGTCTGGGGAACGTGCAGGCCAGTCCATAGCATCAATGCCCTCGACATACAGGAACTGCTGACACACTCTGGCCACATGAGGACGAGCATTGTCATGCATGAGCAGGAACCCAGGGCCCACTGCACCAGCATATGGTCTGACAATGGGTCTGAGGATCTCATCCCGGTACCTAATGGCAGTCATGGTACCTCTTGCTAGCACGTAGAGGTCTGTGCGGCCCTCCAAGGATATGCCTCCCCAGACCATCACTGACCCACCGCCAAACCGGTCATGCTGGAGGATGTTGCAGGCAGCAGAACGTTCTCCACAGCGTCTCCAGACTCTCTCACGTCTGTCACATGTGTTCAGTGTGAACCTGCTCTCATCTGTGAAGAGCACAGGGCGCCAATGGCGAATCTGCCAACCAAGATGTTCTCTGGCAAAGGTCAATTGGGCTGCACGGTGTTGGGCTGTGAGCATAGGCCCCAATTGTGGACGTCGGGCCCTCATACCATCCTCATGCATTCTGTTTCTCACTGTTTGAGCAGAAACCTGCACATTAGTGGCCTGTTGAAGGTCGTTTTGTAGGGCTCCGGCAGTGCACCTCCTGTTCCTCCTTGCACAAAGGACCAGATAGCGGTCCTGCTGCGGGGTTGTTGTCCTCCTGCCGCCCCCTCCACGTCTCCTGGTGTACTGGCCTGTCTCCTGGTACCTCCTCCATGCTCTGGACACTGTGCTGGGAGACACATCAAATCTTCTTGCCACAGCACGCATTGATGTGCCATCCTGGATGAGCTGCACTACCTGAGCAACTTCTGTAGGTTGCAGATACCGCCTCATGCCACCTCTAGTGGTGAGGGCACTAGCAAAATGAAAAACTAACCAAAGATCGGCCAGAAAAGATGAGGACAGGCAAATGGTCTGTGGCCACCACCTGCAAATCCATTCCTTTTATAGGGGTTGTCTTGCAAATTGTCTAATTTCCACCTGGTGGAAATTAGACAATTTACCAACAGGTGAAATTGATTCACAAATCAGTGTTGCTTCCTAACTGGACAGGTTGATATCTCAAAAGTGTGATTGACTTGAAGCTACATTGCATTGCTTATGTGTTCCCTTTATTTTTTTGAGCAGTGTACTTCCGTACATGAAGTGAAACCAAATATCGTTTCCCCAGCCCACAGCAGTGCAACACAAAGACAAAAACACATATCCAAGAACTACACATATAGCCCAATTAAGCAAAAAAAAAAAAAAAAAAATCAATGTCCAAGAGAGCGAACGCCAGCCAGGATGACTGTCGGAACTGCCGGTCTGCATGGGCTAGCAGTTAGCTTAGCCTGCTCCGCTTCCGTGTCCTATCAAACCGCCCTTGGTGTTTCCTCTTCGGGCGCAGCTCCAGGCAGGGCCGTGGTCCTTGGGACCACCGGACACAGCAGACCAAGCTCCCCCAGCCGATCCAATGCCAGCTCTCCCAGCCAGACACCCTCGACACACCTCCCCGCACTCCACACGGCGACACCAAAAACACAGTCAACGCCAGGCGAGTCTCCCTTCAGACGGCCCTCAGTATTATCAGAACTGCCAGTCTGCATCGGCTAGCAGTTAACTTAGCCTGCCTCGCTTCTGCATCCTGTCAGAGCGCCCTCGGTGTTTCCTTTTCGGGCACAGCTCCAGGCAGGGCCTTGGTCCCTGGGCCCACAGGACGCAGCAGACCAAGCTCCCCCAGCCATCAAACAAAGACACAAACTTAGACGCAGATGTGGACAAAGACACTGCATGGACAGTACTGGGTGAGGCCGCCGCAAATCTAAGTTCGTGCCTCCATCTTCCCACACCAGTGCTGGGTGAGTCCACTGCAAACATGAGTCCGCGCCGCCATCATCATATACGTATTGACTATTGACAAAGTGTTGATATATTGACAAAGAGAGTACTGTTTCCCATCTGCATGAGACATGGCGGGTTACCCACTACCTAACCTTCACATACTATTTTCTTCGACCAAGCAGAGCTTCTCTCTGGTTGGTCCAACAAAATAAAACATGTCAGTTCCTATCATGATTCATATGTGCAGCTTGAATTTTTTGTAGTAAGTGTTGTACCGATAGTTTTTTTAAAAAGCAAATACTTTCAGAAGCAAAGCTTTCATGAATTGAGAGTGAGCAGAATCCTTACTGCTTTACCGTAGTCGGTGATAGATAGCAACGAAATGGACATTCGTTTAAATTAAAAAGTTCGAGGATATCACTTTAACACAAGATAGCAATTGACATTTATTTAGCTGGCGAGCTGTGAATCGTCCACCAGAGAGATAAGATGGAACTTCCTGTCTGGTGGACCAATCAGAAAGAAGCATTAAAGATGGTCAACTAGCAAGAGATAGTATTCCACTGTCTTTTAGCCATCTTCAAGATTGTCACTTTAACCACCACCTAACCTGTATATGATTTTTATTAATTTATTGAGTTTCCCCCCCTTTTTCTCCCCAATTACACTTGGCCAATTACCCTATTTTCCAAGCCGTCCCAGTCGCTGCTCCACCCCCTCTGCCGATCCAGGGAGGGCTGCAGACTACCACATGCCTCCTCATATACATGTGGAGTCGCCAGCCACTTCTTTCCACCTGACAGTGAGGAGTTTCGCCAGGGGGACGTAGCACGTGGGAGGATCATGCTATTCCCCCCCCCCCCAGTTTCCCCTCCCCATGAACAGGTGCCCTGACTGACCACAGGAGGCGATAGTGCAGTGACCAGGACACATACCCAAATCCGGCTTCCCACCCGCAGACACGTTCAATTGTGTCTGTAGCAGTGATGTGCAGTCAGGGTAGGCAGTGCCTCACTCAGGCTAATAAGGAAAAAAAATGAAATATCATGGTAGTTACCCAAAAAAATATTTATTTATTAATTTAATTTAACTTTAATTTGTTAAGATTGCTGTAAAAAACAAACAAAAAAATCATGTAAAACTTGTTGTTTTATCAATAAAAGGCATGCCCTATTCAGGATGGCTTGCTCCCAAAGCTAGCATTCGTGAATGCAGGCTGCTGAGGCAGAGTCTGCTTGTGCCTCTCTCTGGCCCAAATAAATATAGTTCACTGCCTACCCAGCCATGGACCTCACTGCACATTAATGGTCTGTAGGGACAACCGACCAAGCCGGAGGTAACACGGGGATTTGAACTGGCTATCCCTGTGTTGGTAGGCAACGGAATAGACCGCTACGCTACCCGGATGCCCCCTAACCGGTGTATAATTAATATTAAAAAAATCAGGATGGGAATTTCACATTGGAGTCTATGAAACACCCGCTGCATCTCTTTACAGATGCTGATGGACACCTTCAGCATAAATATAACAACACTTTGTTAGTTGTGTCGATATATGACGTCATTGGATAAGAATGTGTTGGTGTATAAGCATGCATGGACATGGCATGATGCATTTGTGTGTGGTGTGTGGGTTAGCGCCACATGTGTGTGCATAGTATATGTGAATGAACGTGTTTCCCGCACCTCAGTGTTGACCCTCTCGGTGAGCGTGGGGCTCGGCTGGGAATGCGGGTGCGGCGGGGGGCTGGGCCGGGGCTGCATTGCGATAAGCTGGACCTTGTTGGCCTGCTTTCGCATGCCATCGGATGAGCCACGAGACAGGCGATCCACGTGGTCAAAGATGGAGGAAGAGGAAAGCAGTTCGTCTGGACCGCTGCCGGAGGGCGCAACTAGAAGGAGAGTCGGGTAGAGGAGAGGCAGTCAGATAGGCAAGACGTAAACTTTACATTAGCTCAACATACATGCCAAGGTAGATAAAAACATACCGATCTTGCTCCTCCCTGAGAGCCAGGTTGCATGAGAGGAAGAAAAACAGAAAAGAGGGAGGTTGGATAGGAGGATGAGACTCAGACATCGTACCCAGATAAACATTTAGAGACGACCACAATGACAGACATGTTGTTCTTCATCCATCCTCTCGACATTTCTCCTCTGGCGCTGCCTCTCGCTACCTCCATCCCTCTTGTGGGTTTTCGTCTCTCGTTGAAGCAGCGATCAGCTGTTCTCCCGTTGAGTCAGCAGATAATTGCGTCCGGGGCATGTGCGTGACTTGCACCATGCACGCAAATACATGCACACGTACTCTAACATATACTAACAGTCACAGCCTTTGCATGCCTTGCACGTCTTTACATGCTCATAATATTCAAGTACAAACACATACAGTTTCTATTCTACTTCACCCAACCCATGCCTACACGTACAAGCACCCAGCTTCACTTCTTCTGCGGTTTTCATCAAGATGTTTAGCAGATGCACGCCTGTCGGACCAGATCCTATAAGAGAACAGTTACCGTTTTTGGGTGTCTTGCGATGCTGCTTCCCCTCACTGGGCGTAGCCACAGGTCTGGTGCTTTCTTCCGCGGATTCTCTGCCACTTGATTGGTCGCTGCCTAATGAGTCCCCATCTGATGGGCTGAGCCTGGCCAATCAAAGAAAAGGGTTGGTGTATTTTCTTTATCCACACACACTGCGTATGTCTTCTGTTTTTCTTGGAACGTCACACCTTTTAAAATGCACAGCCTTGTATACATGTACATAGTTATCTATATATGGGTTTGTTACTGACCTGCCCCTGCGTCGGCTGGACCGTGCCACCTTAGTGGAGGAGCCCTTCGACTTGGGGGTGTTTAAGTCCCCCCCGTCGGATGGCGTGGCCTCTTTGACTGGCGCGGGGAGGGGGCCTGGCTCCTGGATGACCATGATGTTGTCTTTACTGTGCTGACCCAGATGCAGCTTGGCAAAGTCAAAGCCTTTCACACTGGGGGCCTGCAGCTGGACGGAGACCCAAATTCATTCACATCAGCTGCACGGCTGAGAGGGCATAAGTGTGCTAATTATTGTGTGTGTGTGCATGTATGTGTGTTCTTGTTCAGCTATATTTGTGGAGACCAGCTTGAGTTTTTAAACCACAAGAGAGGACATTTTTGGTCGGACCGGGCGGGCCAGCCCTACAAATGCGAATGTCCTTGACTGACTGACTGACTGACCACGTTAGCGTGACTGAGTGATCATGTTTGACACGATTGCGCCGCTGGATCAGGTGACCAACGACGTCACTGAAGTTACAGGATTGGTCAGCCGAGCGCCGAGAGGCATGAAAGAAAGCGCACAGTTAAAGCACCCAAAATAACAATCCATCCATTATCCAAGCCGCTTATCCCAACCGGGGTCACGGGATGCTGGAACCTATCCCAGCAGTCATTGGGCGGCTGGCGGGGAGACACCCTGTACACGCCGCCAGTGCATCACAGGGCCAACACAGACATACAGATTCACACCTAAGGACAATTTAGTACGGCCGGTTCACCTGACCTACATATCTTTGGACTGTGGGAGGAAACTGGTGCACTCGGAGGAAACCCACACAGACACGGGGAGAACATGCAAATGCCACACAGAGGACGACCCCGGGATGACCCCCAAGGTTGGACTACCCTCGGGGCTTGAACCCAGGACCTTCTTGCGGTGAGGTGATCACACTTAACAGTGCAGCCAAAATAACAAGCATGCTGACAAAACACTCACTGGCGAAACCACAAAGGGATTGTGTGGCTTTTGCGGCTGCTAAACGTGCACAGATAAGACAAAAAGGAGTGTAATTCTCAAAGCACCCGCAAAGGGTGAATTGCACCCCTAACTGCGCTGCCACGGAAACCGCATCTTGGTGCTCCAGTGCTATTTGCACGTATTTAAATTAAGTAATATGCATACATTTGACACAAAATTGGCCCCTGACCATGCAAATGAGCATCACTGCAAAAAAAAAGTCCAATTCACAAACACCAGCGCTCAAGCCACACGCAGTTAGAGTGAAAATGATTAGCATCCTCAGAGGGTTGGTGGGAACTGAGGCCCAGCCCTTCCAGTGGACCATGGCAGCAGTGATTGCAGCCAGGCGAAGGCATCGTCACGCCAGGCGTGCTCGGGAATGGACATTTCAAAGGAGAAGATCAGTTTTGTTTGATTTAACTGAGACTGAAATCATTCGCAGATACAAGTCGCCAGGTCAAACAATTCTTGCTATGCTTGATGACATCAAGGATGACACTGAACCTACAGCGTTCTTGGCACAAAGCCACTGTTTATACTTTGCCACATGGGAAATTACACTCAGCTGCAAAACCTAATGGGCATGTTTGCGCTGTATTAAAAACAATCGAATCTAATCTCTTCTGTGAGTCGGCCCTCGACACAGGGCAGATAGCGGTTGCAGGCGATGCATGGCACTATCAGCGGCCGCAATCCATTCTTTGTGACTTCGCCTGTCAATACAGAGTGAGTCTTAGAAAAACGAGGGACATCCGCAGATAGAAACAGGAAAGAGGATTTACATTTCTAACTTTTTTCTTTTTTTTTACTCGAATGTAGCTTAACCGTGTCACGAGATATGCTACTTCAGTGCACTTGAACAACAAATACTACTGGGACCACTGCAGGAAACTGCAGATGAACATTTAATATCCAGGAATTCACATGATAGGCACTACCATCAGCTATTCCTCTTAACAGTCGGCCGCAACTTCGAACCTTGGCCAGGCACGGTCCAGCTATAGGTTTTGACCCAGTCTTGTTTGCAAAGCGAGGACACTTTACCAAGTTCTGACTTTAAGGGTCTATTTTGGGGTTAGGACTTGGGTTTAAGGTTGGGGTTAGAATTAGGATTAGGTCAAGGTCATGGTAAAGGTTAAATTTAGACGTTTTTCAGATGGTTAAGGTTAGGGTTAAGGGCTAGGGAGTGAATGTGATCAATACGGGTTCTCGTGTGTATGGAAAATAAACACGTGTGTTTGGTGTGTGTTATTTCAGAAGATTTTCCTTGTGAATCAGATAGTTCCCAGGGTTCCCCTGTTTGTATGCTCCTACATAAACTCTCTAAGCACTTTATTAGGAACACTTGTACACCTAGTCATGCAGTTATCTCATCAGCCAACAGTGTAGTAGCAGTGCAATACAAAAAATTAAGGCGATACGGGTCAGAAGCTTCTGTTAATGTTCACATCCACCATCAGAATAGGGGAAAAAATGTGATCTCAGCGACTTCGATCGTGGCACAATTGTTGGTGCCAGATGGGCTGGTTTGAGTATTTGTGTAACTGCTTATCTCCTGGGATTTTCACGCACAACAGTCTCTAGAGTTGACTCTGAATGGTGCGAAAAACAAAAAAGAAAATCCAGCGAGAGGCAGTTCTGTGGACGGAAACGCCTTGTAAATGAGAGAGGTCAATGGAGAATGGCCAGACTGGTTTGATACGGTAACTCAGATAACCACTCTGTGCTATTGTGGTGAGAAAAAATGCACAACACTTCGAACCTTGGGGCAGATGGGCTACAACAGCAGAAGACCACATCGAGTTCCGCTTCTGTCAGCCAACAACAGAAAGCTGAGGCTGCCGTGGGCACAGGCTCACCAAAACTGGACAGTTGTAGACTAGAAAGGCACACAGATGGTAGGGTCAGAATTTAGTAACTACAGCATGAAACCATGGACTCAACCTGTGTCATGTCAACAGTCCAGGCAGGTGGCTGTGGTGTAATGGTGTGGGGAATGTTTCCTTGGTGCACTTTGGGCCCGTTAATACTGATCAATCATCACTTGAATGCCACAGCCTATTGGAGTATTGCTGCTGACCACATGCATCTCTTCATGGCCACAATTTACCAATCTCCTAATGGCTACTTCCAGCATCCCGCATGATAACGCACCAGCGGCCTTCCCAGTCACCAGATCTGAATCCAGTGGAACACCTCTGGAATGTGGTAGAATGGGAGATTTGCAGCACGAATGTGCAGCTGACAAAGCTGCAGAAATTGCATGATGCAGTCATGTCAACATGGACTCGAACCTCAAGAATGTTTCCAACATCTTGTGGATTCCACGCCACAGAAATTGCAAATGGAGGCTCTGCCCACTTTTAGAATAGCGTTCCTAATAAAGCGCTTAGTGAGTGTACATGTGCATGCATATGTTTATGTGTTGGAATGCTGGTATGCATTTGCATCATTTTACAGATCTGCACATATGCTTTATACAGTGCTGCTTGAAAGTATGTGAACCCCTTGAGCAGTTTAGATTTTTCTGTTGTTTTACCATGATTTTCTTATTCTATCATCACCAGTTTTTATGTATGAAATGTCAGATATAGTATGTTTATCAGTTGCATGTACTTGTTTAGTGGGACTTGTTTAAGTAGCCCAAAAACTACATGAAACATGGAATTAGTGTATGTGCAAAAGTAAGTGAACCCCCAGCTGCATTGGTTAAGTCAAGCAGGTAACAGACTCGGGGTGAAACACATTTGGGTGCTTAATTAATCATTTAAGCAGACCAATGAAATGAGACATCCTTGGGAAAGGGTTTGGCCTGCACTAATTAAAAGAGAGAGGAAACCAACCAAACCACTGTGGTCCCATACAAATCAATAATGCCGAGAGCAAAGGAGATATCCGAGGACGTTAAGAAGAGGGTAGTGATAGCCCATCAGTCTGCGGAGGGATATAAGACCATCTCCAAAAGATACCAGCTCCATCCATCCACTGTAAGACAAATAATCTACAAATGGAGGGCCTTCAACATAACAGCAACTCTGCCTAGAAGTGGACGCCCATCAAAACTATCACCCAGAAGCACCAGAAAAATAATAAATCAGGTAAAGGCCAACCCACACATCACCTCTAGAGAGTTGCAAACCTCTCTGATAGCATCTGGGACAAATGTGCATGCGTCTACAATCAGACGGAAATTGAATAGCCATGACATTCATGGGAGGGTTGCTAGAAGGAAGCCTCTGCTCTCAAAAAAGAACAAAGCTGCCCATTTCAACTTTGCCAGAGAGCACTTAGACAAACCAGAGGCCATCTGGAAGTCCATTCTCTGGACAGACGAGTCCAAAATAGAATTATTTGGTCACAATCAAAACCAACATATTTGGAGAAAAGCCAACACTGCATATGAAGAAAATAACCTCCTCCCAACAGTGAAGCATGGTGGTGGAAATGTGAAGGTCTGGGGCTGCTTTTCTGCTTCTGGACCTGGACGACTCCATATTATCCAAGGAACCATGAATTCTCCGGCATATCAACAAATTCTTGACCAGAATCTCCTGCCATCAGTCAGGGAGTTGAAGTTGGGACGAAAATGGATTATGCAACAAGACAATGACCCAAAGCATTCCAGCAAAACTACAAAGGAATGGCTTCAGAGAAAGAGGATTCGTACTCTGGATAGGCCCAGTCAAAGTCCGGACCTTAATCCAATTGAAATGTTGTGGCGAGACCTGAAGAAGTTGGTACATACCAGATGTCCCTCCAACCTCTCTCAACTGGCTGAGTTCTGTAAGGAGGAGTGGGCAAAAATCCCCATAAGCAGATGCCAGAGACTGGTTAGTGGTTACAGAAGACGTTTGGTTGAAGTAACGGCTGCAAAAGGAGGAGCTACAAGCTACTAATACAAGGGTTCACATACTTTTGCACATGTTAAATTTTCAGTTTTTGTGAAATAAACTACCTTTGTTGAATTAAATAATGAAAATATATCTCTTTTTGTGTGTGTGTCCATTATTTGGAAGGTGTGCTTTACAAATTGGGATTTGGATGTATGTGTAATAAGCTTATTTTAATGTTTTTTACAAAAACAGTGACCATGTCTGGAGGGTTCACAAACTATCAAGCAGCACTGGTTGTGTGTGTATACATATGAACGTATGTGCCTCAGGGGACACCGCCTTAGACAGGAGAGGATGTACTGATCTCCCACTAACCTTCTGTCTTTGCTGGATGGTGTTGATGGCATCTGGCTGGAACTCCAGCTTCTCAGAGCCACACAGCTTCCAGTAGAGGATGATAATGATGAAGATTGCAAGCAGGACGGGCACCACCACGCCTACAATCAGCCAGATGCTGCTGCTCTGGGTTTCGGAGGGCGGCACTAACAAGGTCTCCACGGCTGAAGACGGCAGCACAAAATGTCAGGTCACCTCCATCCCCAAGATGGAGCGCAACGTCAGTTCAGATGGGATCATTTATTGTCTACATTGATGATAATAACTAAACTTAAATGTCCCTTTTCAAAGCAAATCCTTTACAATGGATGACATAAAAGCCCAAAACACAAACATTACACAAACTAGTCGGATGTAGAAGTTTCTTGGACAACACAGTGGTAGACAGGAGAGAGAACTCAATAAAAGGTGAGATTAAAAGGCTTGGAGTTTACCGAATCAGCCAAGGCTGCTACTGTTTGGCTTCTTAGCTACAAAGCTACATTGGGATCAGGACTCACGCTGGGCTAGTGGCCTCTGGACTCGGTGGCCCAGTACAATGGCAGCTCTCTGAAGGTCCACGCGATTAAGAGTGGCAGCTGTGGACTCCGCGGGGATACGTTCTCCACCTGGACCCTCTACAAAATACAACACCTCCAGGGGACGCTCCACGCCCGACAGCCTGGCCATGCGCACCACCTGAGAACAGCACGCGGACAAGGTCAGAACGTATTAACGCCCTCGAACGACTGCAGACAAATGGACTGAGCGAAGGGACACGAATGACAAATGGAAGGAGTGCGAGAGATGCAGAGGGTGTTGGTCTTCACCTGTAAACTGTTGTTGCCCACAGCGGTAGCTCTCTTCCAGCGCCTTTTGGTGCTCTCCCCCAGTCCCTCCTCCAACAGGAGGGCCAGACGTCTCTCCAAACGTGCTCTGAAGCTCCGCTCCGTCACCAGCTGCTCCTGAACGCCCAGCAGAACTGAACAACGAACACGCACGGACACAGAGGCAGCGTTGAAGTTTGGACAAACTACAGTATTTTCATTCATTTCCCAGCTTGGTCTCTATATTTTCCATGTTCTTTGTTGATTTATTTATTTGTTTTTCTCCTAATTGTACTTGGCCAATCACCCCACTCTTCCGAGCCGTGCCGGTCACTGCTCCACCCCCTCTACCGATCCGGGGAGGGCTGCAGACTACCACATGCCTCCTCCCATACATGTGGAGTCACCAGCCACCTCTTTTCACCTGACAGTGAGGAGTTTCACCAGGGGGATGTAGCGCGTGGGAGGATCATGCTATTCCCCCCCAGTTCCCCCTTCCCTGAACAGGCGCCCCGACCGACTAGAGGAGGTGCTAGTGCAGCGACCAGGACACATACCCACATCCGGCCCCTACCCGCAGACACGACCAACTGTGTCTGTAGGGATGCCCAACCAAGCCGGAGGTACCACGGGGATTCGAACCGGCGATCCCCATGTTGGTAGACAACGGAATAGACCGCCATGCTACCCGGACACCCTTAAAAATAGCCCTTTTTTTGGTCCTTCTTACTTCATAGCCCTGATTTTTGTTGTCAGTTTTGTGTTCTAGATGGCAGTACCATAATCAGATGAGCCTTCCAGTAAAGTATTCTGCTTGTAAAGTCAAAATCAATAAGCCAGATCAATATAATCACTTAGTGATTCAATGATCGTTCAGTGATTTTGCTAAGGCAGGGTTAGATTAATAATGTAGGTGGAACTTTCTCCACGAGAGAGAGCAGTAGTTCGGCCTTACCTGTGCGGACCCAGGTGGAGCGTAGATGATGGGAGGTGTTCAGCTCAGGGTAGTGGACAGCTGTGGATAGGCACACTTTGGTTACTCACTCCGTCTGCAAGTCGTTTTAGCAACGATGGGGTGCATGTCTGTGTATGACTGTGCATTTCTGCATGTGTGCCATGTGTAACTGCTCAGGAGTTGCAGTGATATCAGGTGTATGGTGCATATTTGTGTATCGCTGCACATGTGCATTCGTTTGTGTGTAAGTTCTTGTACTTCTATGGTTGTGAGGACCAATTTGAGTTTTTAACCGTCAGAGCAAGGACATTATTGCAAAGTGAGGATATTTTGTTCGGTCCTTGGGTTAGGATTTGGGTTCAGGGGTAGAATTAGGATTAGGTTAAAGTCAAAGGACGGTTAGGCATGTAGGTCAGATGGTTAAGATCAGGGTTAAGCCCCAAGGAGGAATGAATGTCGTCAATGAGGGGTCATCACAAAGACAGAAGAGTGTGTGTGTGTGTGTGTGTGTGTGTGTGTGTGTGTGTGTGTGTGTGTGTGTGTGTGTGTGTGTGTGTGTGTGTGTGTGTGTGTGTGTGTGTGGCTTACGCTCGGCAATTTGCAGTGTGGGAAAGCCCAGGTAAAAGCTGAACTCGACCACACTGAGTTTCCTCAGGTGTTCGCTGACCTCTGACCCCAGCAGGTAATTCTGCCCATCTTGCACTCCGAAAATAATGTCCACCGGAACCTTCTGATTGCCATGTGGCCTGGCCGTGCCGGCGGTGATGTTCAGCAGCTGCACAGCGCACACAAATGTACAAAGGCTCACACGCCGATTTAGATATCAAAATATTTCAATACTTTTTGGTTCTCTCGGAATAGTTTTGAAACTTCTCAGATCTGAATGTTGTGTGTATTTTCATGTGTCCTTCCATTCAGCAACCCCACCAATTCCTACTATGTGCAAATATGCTTGGCTTTGCTCGAAATACATCCCCTGCACCATGCAGTACAGCATGGATAAGTCTTTCTGCATGTTGAAATGCCACTTACCTGCACGGTGATGTTACCCGGTTCGTGTGAGCGTCTGCGTGTCTCCATGTAGGCCATGAGCAGCCCTCTCTCCACCCGCTCACTGAAGTTACACATCCGCACATCCACGTGGCTGGGAACAAACTGCAGCACGGAGTGGATCTGGAACTTGAGGTCGGGCACAGCGTAGATAGGGGAGACGGTGGGAATGGGGCCGGACCCTCGTATCGGCTGACGCAGGGCATTGATGACAGACATGG
Source organism: Lampris incognitus (assembly GCF_029633865.1). Lineage (NCBI taxonomy): Eukaryota > Metazoa > Chordata > Actinopteri > Lampriformes > Lampridae > Lampris > Lampris incognitus. The sequence goes on along the minus strand of NC_079213.1, from coordinate 30,688,369 downwards.
CGGTGAAGGTCATTGGTCCCACCACAACACAGAAGCCTAAACTAGATGGCGTTCTGACAAACTGATGGGACAGAGAGAAGGGTCAGCGGGTGGTGTAGACCAGTGGTTCTCAGTCAGGTCCTCAGGTACCACCAGTACTACTGACTGTTCTCCCCACCCCTTTTTCTCCCTAGTTGTACCCATCCAATTACCCCACTCTTCTGAGCCGTCCCGGTCGCTGCTACACCCCATCTTCCGATCCAGGGAGGGCTGCAGACTACCACATGCCTCCTCCCATACATGTGGTGTCACCAGCCGCTTTCTTTTCACCTGACAGTGAGGAGTTTCACCAGGGGGACGTAGGACATGGGAGGATCATGCTATTCCCCCCCAGTCCCCCCCCCGACAGGCGCCCTGACTGACCATTGGCGGCGCTTGTGCAGCGACCAGGACACATACCCACATCCGGCTTCCCACCCACAGACACGGCCAATTGTGTCTGTTGAGACGCTCAACCAAGCTGGAGGTAACACATGGATTCGAACCACCGATCCCCGTGTTGGTAGGCAACGGAAGAGACCGCAACACTGCCCAGATGCCCCTCTCAATCAGGGAGGTTTTATACCTGGAACATCAGGTGAAAGTTATGAGATACCTGGCAGAAGATAAAACCAGCAGTACTGGTTACCTGAGGACCTGATTGAAGCCACCAGTATACGGTAGATTGTATGATGGAGAAACATGCCGTTGTTTCATGTTGTCAGCTAATCTTTGGAATTAACGGTTTGTTGTGCAAAGCTTGATATGTTGTCAACACATCGATTGTCGAATGTGAACTTCTGTGAACTATGTCATAAGTGAACTACGTCATAAGTGAACTACGTCATCAGTGAACTATGTCATCAGTGAACTATGTCATCAGTGAACTATGTCATAAGTGAACTACGTCATAAGTGAACTACGTCATCAGTGTGGTCTCGGTGTTTCGGTGAATACCTGAATCTCTATTGAGCGGTTGAACTCTTTCTTCAGAATGTCTCGGACCTGACTAAAACCACCAGGGGAGCCTTTGGAACTGACTACAGGAGACAGATGGACAAAGAGATCAGCTTTCTGTCAACCTTTAAGTAGCGACTTCAGTAAACGAAGATATGTATTTCAACTCCTCTACGATCTATGTCAGGCCATGAACAACTTAAGGCACACATAACCCATGCTCCTACGCTGTTCTTTTTTTTCCTTTTTGGATTTTTCTCCCCCCTTTTCTCCCCAATTGTGCCCGGCCAATTACCCCACTCTTCCGAGCCATCCGGTCACTGCTACAGCCCCTCTGCCGGTCCGGGGAGGGCTGCAGACTGCCACATGCCTCCTCCCAATACATGTGGAGTTGCCAGCTGCTTGTTTTCCCCTGACAGTGAGGAGTTTCACCAGGGGGACGTAGCCCGTGGGAGGATCACACTATTCCCCCTAGTTCCCCCTCCCCCCTGAACAGGCACCCCGACCGACTGACCGGAGGAGGCGCTAGTGCAGCGATGAGGACACGTACCCACATCCAGCAGACACGGCCAATTGTGTCTGTAGGGATGCCCGACCAAGCCAGAGGTTAACACGGGGATTCGAACTGGCAATCCCCGTGTTGGTAGGCAACGGAATAGACCGCCACGCCACCCGGACGCCCCGCTCTTACTCTAGTCTTTGCACATGGTCCTACCTATGAAAAGCGAATGCAGACATATGAAATACTTGCATGTGCTGTATACATATACAACTAAACCCTCAGACACAGTCATGTAAAATAGTTCTTCATTGATTTTCTTGTTGACTAACGTAGCACTCAGTAGTAAAGCTCAGGCTCGTCCACAGCGTTGCTGTCTTACCCACTCTGACCAGGGTCATTTCAGGCTTGGTGACGTTACACGGATGCTGTCTGGTGGGGGGTGTCTGTCTTGGCGTGGTGACTGGCGGGGCTCTGGTCAAGCTGATGGCTGTGATCTGAGTTGTTGTGGTAACAGCCGTCGTCGTGGTTGTAGCCCTGGTAGTGGTGGGGGTTGTGGCTTTGGTGGTGGTGGTTACAGGTGGGGTTTTCACTGTGCCGGTACTCGCCGAGTCTGGCCCGGGGAGCACCTTGGGCTTTTTTGGTTGGGCAGGCTGCCCACGAGGGGGTGGGTCTCTGCTGGTGAAGTTGGAGGGGGGATGTGGGATGTCTCTGCCCAGAGAAGGAGGGTGGTCTTTGGGCCGGGGGGCAAGGGGGATGGAGGGCGCCTTTAAGGTGGGCCCGGGAGATGGGCCGGGGGTCCCCTGCCTACCATAGAGATCAGTTGAGAGGGCAAGAGGAGGGGTGGGGCCCTCCTGGGGCCGCTCGGGCTCTCTTCCAGGGCCTAGGCCTGAGCTCGGAGATGGTGAAGGAGGATGAGCGAGCGAGTGTGTATGTGTGTGGATTTGTGTTTGAGTGTGGGTGGTGGTCGCTGTGAGTGTG